>NW_027370637.1:0-34496 GCF_046119375.1 Phyllobates terribilis
ACTGCACATACACAGCTATATACACATATACTGCACATACACAGCTATATACACACACACTGCACATACACAGCTATATACACATATACTGCACATACACAGCTATATACACACATACTGCACATACACAGCTATATACACACACACTGCACATACACAGCTATATACACATATACTGCACATACACAGCTATATACACATATACTGCACATACACAGCTATATACACATATACTGCACATACACAGCTATATACACACATACTGCACATACACAGCTATATACACATATACTGCACATACACAGCTATATACACATATACTGCACATACACAGCTATATACACATATACTGCACATACACAGCTATATACACATATACTGCACATACACAGCTATATACACACACACTGCACATACACAGCTATATACAACATATACTGCACATACACAGCTATATACACATATACTGCACATACACAGCTATATACACACACACTGCACATACACATCTATATACATAGTATAGCTTCACATTTTTATATGTGACGTTGTTTCCTTGCACTTATTTCTGCAGCTTTTGCACATTTGTGGTTTTGCTTCATAGACATTCAGCGCAGTCCTAGTTACTAGTAGGGTATGCTCCATTGTTTTTCTTTTGCATTATTACACAGTATATCTCTATGTGTGACATCCTGCCCCCAATGTCTCCGCTTATTTCTCATTTACACGCATCAGGTGTAACTTACATTGTAACAAACCCTCTCCTGTCATATTTGCTTTCTCCTGTAGGAGGAGACTGTGGCAGTCTTATGAACATCTATGGACCTTTACCTGTCCCCTTGGCCCGAAAGTACATTGCAGAAACAGTCCTGGCTGTGGAATACCTGCACAGCTTTGGTGTGGTGCACCGAGACCTGAAGCCTGAGAAGTAAGTGCCCCCTCTAGGAGGAAGAAAGTTAGAGATTGTCATAAAGTCTATGGGTTATTACTTGGGGCTGACACCGTCTGTTTTTTCACAGCCTCCTGGTATCGGCATCTGGTCATATTAAAGTCACGGACTTCGGACTTTCCAAACTCGGCCTCATGAGACCAACATCAGAAACCTACGAGGCTCCAACCGAGGACGTCACCAGAGAGTTCCGTGATGATGAGGTCGGCTTTACTTACAGGATCTTGTTCTTTACTCTTCTCATCTATTCTTCTTCTCTGATATCTTCTCATCTAGAAAAACGTTTTCCTCTGATGTTATTCGTCACAATTATTTTTCTCAGCTCCTCATCTCCTTCTTCTGTTGCTTTCCAGATTGCTGGCTCCCCTGAATACATCGCCCCTGAAGTCATCTTACAGGAAGGCTATGGGCGGCCTGTGGACTGGTGGTCGGTAGGGATCATCCTACACGAATTCCTTCTATTCCGTGTACCATTTCATGGGGATTCCAAATATGACACTTACTGCAGTATATTAAGGGGTAAGTAAAATAATCTGGATGCGGTGTGGTGTCATTGTTATTTGCTTAGATTGGTTCTGTGGTTTAGCTACTTGTTGTGTTAATCCAAAAGATTTTTGTTTTAATAAAGTAAATGAAGAGGTTTTATTTTCTGTAACATTTTCTTTTAATATAACAGATGAGATAACTTGGACATTTGATAATCGCACTCCTCCACCTGATGCTCAGGACATCATCACTGAGCTGCTCAGAAAAGATCCGGCACATAGACTTGGGACAGGTAATGTATATAATAGTATTAATAATGAAATTATTACACATCTGTGAGCAGACAAATGATCACACCCCTGAGGATCAGCACTGAGGTTTTCTGCTTTACTTTCAGCAACTTTTCTTCACATCAGCTCTGTTACGTCTTTAGTTCAGAGTAACATAAACTGTTCAGATATGGAGCTGTCTATCTGATAATGTCTAGATCACTTTTTATTGTCTTCCTTTCCCAGGAGGAGCGAAAGAGATCAAAATGCATCCATTCCTATGTGGCATAGACTTTGACAGTCTTCTAAGTAAAGAGCCACATTTCATTCCTAACTTTGAGTCAGAAGAGGACACTGGCTACTTTGACCGTAAGTAGAAGGAGACGTCATCTGCAGAAAGCTTTTGTGTGTCTTGTCTTTCATATTTTGTGACAATCAGTCCCAATCATTTTTAGTGATAAAATGGTGACTTTCCGTGATCGGGTCTCATACTAATAATCTCTAATAACACTTGTGCTTTTCAGCTCAATGTAGCAATTACGAACTTATTGATTCAGATGAGGGGGACACAAGCGAGGATAATAACTGGCCAGAAAGCCTGAACTTTATATCATCGTCTCAAAGGCTTTCTAAAGTAAGTGTGACCGGTAAGATCTATAAAACTTATAATTAAAATAAAGTTTAAATATATATTTATTTTATTTTTCTCTATGTTTTAGCTCTGTTCCACCAATACCAGGGTGATGAACGATGAAGAACTGAAGCCACCTCCAGTGTATTCCCCAGAGAGTGCAAAACACTCAGACATGTGAGTAAATTATTATTATCGGGTTTGGATCTGATATATCAGAAGATCAACTGTAAGATAAGTGTAACTCAGCACTATATCCAGCGCCACCACCCCATGATTGATGATCACTGTGGTTCTGGCTTGTGATAACGCCGGCGATAACAGCCGATCATTGCAACCAGTCAATCATTTCCAGTTCATTACAGGCCAATATTACTAGCGATTCTCCATTCTTAGTGATAGAAGTGGGTCCTGAGCAGAGTGCCTCCTCCATGTTATCCAAATGTCCTAACCGGCCTTGCAGACGGGTGTTCGTCCATTTTGTATTGTTTTCGCTTGTAATTTATGTTTTTCTTCTACCAAACAGGCAGCAAGAATCTTCCCCTTCTAAACCTGATGGAGACAAGCAGTGTTTCACTGCTAATTACAGCGAGTCCTCCCCATTGTCAGGTGTGTACAGGTCTATATGACATCCTATCACAGTTTGTGGTCAAAACATGTAATGTGAACGTGCACATAAAGGATCAGAAAATTACTACTTTTTTCTCCCTATAAAGCGATGAGCAGTTCATTCTGTAAAAATCTCCATTCTTTTATGCGTTAAAAGTTCTAAGGGGCCGTTCAGTCTTCTGCCAAACTGACTCAAATCCTGCGCCCACGGCCCCATATGGCCCATACTGACCCCTTTATGGCCTCAATGTTACACTGAGGTTTATGTAACTGATTATAAGGCAACACTGCGGCACATTACAAGTAATGTCATGGTAAGAAGGGACATAGCTCCTTGTCGAGACCCCACATGGCAGGTTTCATATTAATCAGTTCTCTGGGTAATCTAATTCTCACCCCTCTGCTGATGTTATGTATGTGTGACATATTTCCCCCATTATGGGGCAATAATCGATTACCAGGGCTACAAGCCACGAGAATAACACCATCCTATAGAACCATACAAAGCTCATCTCTTAGGAGTTTATAATCAACATCTTTTTCTTGTTTTTTATTCGAATTTCCAGTTCAGGGGAAAAGAAAACCGAAAAAACAACAAAAACCAGAGAGAGAAGAAGAAGGGGAAAGGAGAAGAGGTGAGTGTGACAATAAGCCCCATGTTGTGTGGTGTCGGCCGTGGAGCAGATCTGTCAGTGGTGGGATTGTCACATGTATGATGGTGGACAATCCCCCCGTACCTGTGTATGGATGATTCCTCTGCCGTCCGGCCACAGTGACCGCACAGCCGTGTCCTCTGATATGGAGTCCTGTTACTGACATCAGTGTTACGTCTCTTCTCATAGGTTCTCTCTTCCGCCGGGTGATCTCATCCTGCCGGCGTGGACTATCCAGGGCTGCTCACTCCATCCGAGAAAGCTGCTTATTTGGTGTCTGTCACCGCGGCTCCATAAACATCGCGAGGGCAGAAAACCGCCACGTCTAGCGCCCTGAGGAAAGTACAGCACATCCACCATCAATGCTGTACCTGTATGGAAGGACTGGCACCATCTACATGTGGCCTCCTGACCAGCAAAGAACATCTGCTGAAGAAGGAGGCTCCTCCAAGAACATCTCCTCGTCCTTCCATGCAATTCTTAATTTAAAAATAAAACTTTTAAATTGATTAATGTCCCTTTGTATTTAATAGAGTCCTCCTGACATTTATGGGGTGTCAGTTGTTTACGACATACATGTCTGATGGGTGGGCTCCAAACAGGAGAACATCTGTTCCATGTCTCCCAGTAATCCTCCAGACCTCGGCCAAAAGTGGAGGAGAGGACCAGTGATTCTGTTACACCTAAAAATGATGGTCAATGTAGGAAAAACATGTTCTGATCCATAGATTTTATCCATAGACTCGGACCCTTTTACCTAAATGTGGCTCGACCTAAGTTTTATGCACAGGAACCAATTGGATTCGGTGCTGGGCATCCTGGGGAGCCCAGGGTCACATCCCCACTGTGACATAATAAGACCTTCTGTATTCTAGAGACCACCCTTCTCACCAGGGCTGTGGGGTCAGTAAGACAATCTCCACCTATAATAATGAC
Organism: Phyllobates terribilis; assembly: GCF_046119375.1. Lineage (NCBI taxonomy): Eukaryota > Metazoa > Chordata > Amphibia > Anura > Dendrobatidae > Phyllobates > Phyllobates terribilis. The sequence continues at coordinate 4,534 of NW_027370637.1, forward strand.
TAATAGAAAATAATTGTGAATATTCAGCAATTTTTGCAGGAAAATCTTTAATATTACACAAGGTATCCCCTGATCCACCGCAGGGAGACAGCTGAATTCATTTGTTCTAGGTATGTACAGCACCATTGGTTCCAGCATTCAGATGAATACAATTTTGTTAGCAGTCCTCCAGCTCCCACTCCATGGTAATGACTATGGTAGGGTCCTCTGGCAAGGTGGAAATGTTGCGGGAGCAACATCCCGAATCTGCCCCTCTCCTGTGCCCGTCCGGAGTGATGTTCCAGCCGGAAGCGCTGTTGCTGAGTGGGGGACGTGAACAATTGTATTTATTTTTAGTTTTTCATTAATTTTTATTCAAATAAGAATGGTAAAATGGGACAGTAAAAAAAGGAAGGAAAAGAGGGGAGAATTAAATACTCAGTGTGGACAGTACTATATAAAAAAAAATTCATAAAAGCACTATGAAATTAATCCCCAAGGATTTTATAACCCCAGTTGGGGGATTAAAATGTGCTACCTGGGGAACAGGCATCAATGTCACCCATCGCTGTATATGTATGAGAGTGCCATTGAAACAAGACGGAATTGGTATGCAGTTGTTAAAAATTAGCAAAAAAGAAGCAAGACAAAAATATATCTCATACCCTACCATAATTATATATAAATGTAAAGCAAAATTGCATAATAAATATAGGGTACTTAGTGAACTATTTTTGATCAAAAAAAGTATACAAGCCGTCCCACCAGCGGCAAGGTGACCCTAAATTGGGACGGTACCTATACTGCCTATATTAAAAACCTTACTGTATATCAAAGTTGAAGTGTAGCACCCTGAGGATTCGGCTGCTACAGGGGTATTGCACCTCAACCCAGAGGTGTGATATTCCACTCCCGGGTAAGGAAGGAGTGTGGAACTGAGCTCAGATAGACTGCATGCACTACATACATCCCATTTCCGGGGAGCAGGCCGACGGCACTCCCACTTAGAAATGTGCAGGTGCGACCGAGCCTGTTCCTGGCTGGAGTGGGAGGGGGGAGGAACATCCCATGTAGTGTAGGGGCAGATAGGGGGAGCAGCCTGGGTAAAGATAGGAGCTCATTGGGTGCTGGTCACCTGAGCTCACACATAGAGGGTGTATATAAGGTGGGCACCATCAAAGATCAGGGTCAGTCAGTGCAGAGGACAAGTCAGCAGAAGAGGAGGAGCGGAAGCTGGCAGAGGAGCAGCTGAAAGAAAGAGAGGCCCTGAAGAGAGAGAGTGGAGTGGAGAAAGACCCAGAGGGAGACAAAGAAGGGACCCAAGAACCCAAATTAGAACACCGGGTGAGGAGTCAGCAGAAGGGTACCGGAACCCAAGCTGGTGGGGGCAAAGACATTCCCCAGCCAGAGACCGGAGACCGTGGGCAGTGTCTGTCACGGTCACCCACTACATTCACCCTGAAGGCACACCACAGGAAGGGTCAGGGAACCTAAGGCCAAAGGTTGCCCAACAGAAGGCCCGAGGGAGCTGGACTTAGGTGAATCACTGGTGGGGACGGCTGAAGAAAGGACAGAGGGGGAGCTCAGGGCCACGCTCCGGACTTGTTTGGGGGTTGGCTGGATCCAGGACCTGGTGGACGCAGCACGGCTCGGGTGGTCACTTGGAGCTAGAGTGACCAGGAACATCAGCAGTGAGTAAAAACCCTTAACTGCACAACCCGACTCTGTCTTCCTTTATCATCTATGCTGCACCACCACAACCCCCATCCTCTGTGCCTGTCCCCCTGAGGCTATACCCCACCCGTTGGGGGTTATACTATCAATAGCTGCACCAACACCATCAGCCTCAGCGGACCCTGCTGCAGCGGCGGCCACAGTGACCGCATCACAACGGGTGGCGTAGTCGACACAACGAACTTTAGTAACATCAGTAAGCACTGCCACATAACACTGAGCTTGACGCCCTGGGCACGGGACCGGGTCACAGCCGCTCGGAGACTACAACCCCCCATCTGATCCGGTGCCGGGTATTCCCCTCAAAAAGGAATATGTCCCAGGGGGCGCGTCAACTTTGGCGTAGTCGGCAGGATTACGTGCCCGCAACACCCGGGTACTGCGTGCCTGAAGGAGAGTGCAAGTTTACCTCAGAAAGAAGTCTCCCGCCGGTTCCGGAGGGTCCACGCCATCGGACTCCATCACCAGTCGTTTCCCGCCGATTGTCCGCCATTTCCAGCTTGTTCCCGCCATCTGCCGAGTTTCCCGCCACTGGGAAGCGATTCCCGCCAAAACCGCAGATTTCCCGCCTTGGAAGAGCAGCGGACGCCATTATGGGCGTGCCAAAGGAGGGCAAGAGGCCACCTCCCATCGTGGGCCAGGACAGAAAATGGCGCCAAAAGTGGAAACCGCCCCCACCAACAGAGACTGTGATGCTGGAGGTGTCTGTCAGCGTGAAAGAACTCCCCCTGGAGCTGACAGTCACCGAGTTGCCCCGGGACCGCCCTCGAAGTGGGAGGAGACGAAAGAGAAGAGAAAAGATGGGTGTCGCTTGGAGCAGTCTGGAGCGAGCTCACCCGGAGATGGAGAGAAAGCAGAACAGCACCGGCCCGCTGGCCAGGAGTCTGCTAGAGACCGAGGAAGGAGGGCAGAGCAGCACCGGCCCGCTGGCCAGGAGCCTGCCGGAAGCCGAGCAGAGCAGCACCGACCCGATGGTCAGGAGCCTGCTAGAGTCCACAACCCCGCTAGGTCTAGCGGAGATCCTAGCGCAGCTCCCCCGAGACCGGGAGTGTGCACAAACTGCCCTGGAGGGCCTCGCAAGGAGGATGGCCCGGGTACAGCGCGAGATACTGGCGGAGTGGAGCCGGGAGATGGCCCAGCAACCAGAGACCAGTCAACGGAGCACGCTACCCTGGAAGAGGAAGCAGACCGCCTCTGAGGATGGCGCGGGAGGACCCAAGGCCGGAGACGGCGCCGAGGAGGGAGCCGAACGCATGGAGGCAGGTAAAGGGGACGCCTATACCCCAAGCCGTGACACCGCTTACCTGCCCCAGCTCCCCGTCGCAGAGCCCGAAAGTCCCCCTGCTGTGCCCGTAGCCGCCATGTCACCGCCATGGACTAGGCCCCGACCGGAAGCCGCCGCAGCGACCCCTGTGACGTCACGCGCCTCGACCCGGAGCGTGACAAAGCAGGAATTACCACCAGCCTGGTCGCAAGGCCTAGTACCCCCGGGCGCCGCACCACCAACAGCGCCCCCTACCTCCGCGGAGCCTCCGGCCTGGCCGCAAGGCCAGGTAGCCCAGGGCGCCGCCGTCCTAACGGTGCCCTTCACCTTCCAGGTGCCCCAGGCCTGGCCGCAAGGCCTGGGCAACCCGGGCGCCACCACCACCGCGCCCGCGCCCGCAATACCAAGGGTGCCACACCTGGGGGAGGACCTCTTCAGCCAGCTCACATGGCCGGACGGGCGACCCTTCATCTGGCCCGAAGGATACCATGAGCTGGAGCGGCAACAAAGACTAGGGCCCTTGTGTGAGCCCCTGATCCCGGCTCCGAAGCCCGTGACTCGGGTCTCGCCTCCTTTAGAAGAAGCCCAATTCGTGTGGGACCCCACGGGAGAAGATTTGATGGGGTTCACCGGAGAGACTCGGGCAGCTGCAGCTGAACGTACAGAGTGTTGCCGTCAACAGCTGGCAGAGTTTAAGAGAGAACGGAAAGAGAGGCGGGTCAGAGAGCAATGGGCCCAGACCCGCAGCGCGGAGCAAAAGAGTCGGACCAGAAGGGACCCCCGTGCAGCAGATCGTCCCCGTACCATCGGGACGGTAATAAAGTTTAATGCGCAGCATGGGTGGGGCTTCATAAAGGACCGGAACACCATGGGTGACGTCTTCGTTACCCGACGGGACGTCGAGTCCCACCTGCCAGAGGGTCACAAAGGCCGTGACCTCTACGTCGGTGACGAGGTAACGTTCACCCGGCACAAGTGTGCCAAGGGACCTTACGCCCTCCGCGTGCATCGCCTGACAGAGGAGGAGTTGCGGTGTAGGGAGGAGGAGCCAGAAGACCCGGACGGGTTCAAGGCTAGAAGGTACTATGACTGAAATGGTACAAAGGACTGTATATAGTTACCTGTCGGGGTACCCAAGTAACCGTGGCTGCTTTAGAGTATAGTCCCCGTTGGGACCAGTGAACAGTTTAACCCGTGTGTCCCCTACCCAAACCAGGCTGAGGACTGTGAGCAGCCATCCCTTTCCCTTTACTCGGCCGGGGACTGAGAACGGCCAAACTCCCCTGTACATAGTTGCGCTTTCTAAGGCGCCCCCTACTGGTTTTATGAGAAACTGCTTTTCAAAAGACTGTCGCACTTTACCTGGTCATGAGTTGCACGGTGACCAGAGGAGGAAGAAAGAAAGAGAAGTCTACGAGAATGTTTATATAAAAAGTTTTATATATATATAATGTTTATATGTTTTATATGTTCATATAAAAATTTTGTATGTTTTGGTGTTTTATGTCTTACAGCCCGAGGACGTGCTGTGATTTACCAGGGGGGAATGTAGCACCCTGAGGATTCGGCTGCTACAGGGGTATTGCACCTCAACCCAGAGGTGTGATATTCCACTCCCGGGTAAGGAAGGAGTGTGGAACTGAGCTCAGATAGACTGCATGCACTACATACATCCCATTTCCGGGGAGCAGGCCGACGGCACTCCCACTTAGAAATGTGCAGGTGCGACCGAGCCTGTTCCTGGCTGGAGTGGGAGGGGGGAGGAACATCCCATGTAGTGTAGGGGCAGATAGGGGGAGCAGCCTGGGTAAAGATAGGAGCTCATTGGGTGCTGGTCACCTGAGCTCACACATAGAGGGTGTATATAAGGTGGGCACCATCAAAGATCAGGGTCAGTCAGTGCAGAGGACAAGTCAGCAGAAGAGGAGGAGCGGAAGCTGGCAGAGGAGCAGCTGAAAGAAAGAGAGGCCCTGAAGAGAGAGAGTGGAGTGGAGAAAGACCCAGAGGGAGACAAAGAAGGGACCCAAGAACCCAAATTAGAACACCGGGTGAGGAGTCAGCAGAAGGGTACCGGAACCCAAGCTGGTGGGGGCAAAGACATTCCCCAGCCAGAGACCGGAGACCGTGGGCAGTGTCTGTCACGGTCACCCACTACATTCACCCTGAAGGCACACCACAGGAAGGGTCAGGGAACCTAAGGCCAAAGGTTGCCCAACAGAAGGCCCGAGGGAGCTGGACTTAGGTGAATCACTGGTGGGGACGGCTGAAGAAAGGACAGAGGGGGAGCTCAGGGCCACGCTCCGGACTTGTTTGGGGGTTGGCTGGATCCAGGACCTGGTGGACGCAGCACGGCTCGGGTGGTCACTTGGAGCTAGAGTGACCAGGAACATCAGCAGTGAGTAAAAACCCTTAACTGCACAACCCGACTCTGTCTTCCTTTATCATCTATGCTGCACCACCACAACCCCCATCCTCTGTGCCTGTCCCCCTGAGGCTATACCCCACCCGTTGGGGGTTATACTATCAATAGCTGCACCAACACCATCAGCCTCAGCGGACCCTGCTGCAGCGGCGGCCACAGTGACCGCATCACAACGGGTGGCGTAGTCGACACAACGAACTTTAGTAACATCAGTAAGCACTGCCACATAACACTGAGCTTGACGCCCTGGGCACGGGACCGGGTCACAGCCGCTCGGAGACTACAACCCCCCATCTGATCCGGTGCCGGGTATTCCCCTCAAAAAGGAATATGTCCCAGGGGGCGCGTCAGAAGTAATGCATATAAAAGGGTAGACAAATAGGACCGGGTCCCAACTCCAGACCACCTAGGCCCGTGGTAAGCTACATATATACCAATCAGCTCAACAAAGGGCATGCCACACCCTTAAATTGCACAGAATGCAAACAAGTCAAAAAACCAAAAAAAAAATTGTTATATGCCTAACTCTAAAAAATGAATATTGTATATATATGTACATACAGTGGGGTAACTATAGTCTGATGGGCCCAGGACCGCGCCCCCCCCCACATCCTGAATAAATATATACAGTGGGTACGGAAAGTATTCAGACCCCTTTAAATGTTTCACTCTTTGTTTCATTGCAGCCATTTTGTAAATTCTAAAAAGTTCATTCTTTTTTCTCATTAAAGTACACTCTGCACCCCATCTTGACTGAAAAAAACAGAAATATAGAAATTTTTGCAAATTTATTAAAAAAGAAAAAAACTGAAATATCACAAGATCATAAGAATTCAGACCCTTTGCTCAGACACTCATATTTAAGTCTCACGCTGTCCATTACCTTGTGATCCTCCTTGAGATGGTTCTACTCCTTCATTGTGTCCAGCTGTGTTTAATTAAACTGATAGTGTGGCACCCCAGGGGTCTGGTTTCCACAGTAACAGCAATGTTATGTCTGAGAGCAGGTGGGAGGTCTCTTGGTCAGGAATCCTATGCATGCCACACCTCCTGCCCAGTCCTGGGAGGGGAAGAACTTCCCCTATATAAACCTGGGGCTGAGGCAGGGTTAGAGAGTTCAGAGGGAGAGTTCAGCCAGGAGGGCTGACAGGGAGCTGTGGCTCCGGCTGGGCCCAGCTCCTGGTCCATGCCAGGAGTAGAGAAGAAGTAGAGACAGAGAAGAGAAGCAGATATAGGAAAGAACATCAGGAGCTCTGTGGGAGCAGTGCTACAAGGAGTCAGGGGCTGGCAGCTGCAGAGCTCGCCCTGACTGAGAAGTTATCAACGGACCCGGAGTCCGAGGCTGTGGGGACTAACTCCTATCCAGCAGCAGAAACCGACTGGCAGGGGATTGCAGGTCCTCTGACCAAGAAACCCGAAGGCACGGTCACACGCGTGGGACCAGCACCGCCGTCGTGGAGCGGAAGCTACTAGAAGGCCCCGAGTCACCGGCCATACGGGTGAGCACCACACGGTACACTCAGGGACGTGGGCTACTTATACCCGCTTCTAGCAAGGTAGCCAGAAGAGTATCGTTAGTTTGGGAGGCCTACAACTCCGCCTGGCCAGGGGAGATCCCATCTGCTCAAGGACTGACCAGGCCCCAATCGCTAGCCAGTACTCCGGGAGGGTCTATCGTTGTCACCAGTAAAGACCCTGAACTACACCGTACCGTCTCTGAGTGGTTCCTGCTACCCCCATCATCCACGTCGGCTGCCCTGAGGCCATACCCCTCCCGTTGGGGGTTATACTATCACGCTACACAATCCTACCACCGGCCTCAGCGGTCTGCCCTGCAGCAGCAGCTCCTTAGCTGTACTCAACGGGTGGCGTAGTCGTCCAACATCTACCGCTAATACAGCGCCACTTAGTCTGACTCCCTGGGCACGGACCGGATCACCGCCACGAGACTACAACCCTCAAGAGATCCGGCTCCGGGTAAGCTCCCGCATGCACAACGCAGCGCGACACAGGCCCAGGGGCGCGTCAATAGGACTTGATTTGGAAAGGCACACACCTGTCTATATAAGACCTCACAGCTCACAGTGCATGTCATACCAAATGAGAATCATGAGCTCAAAGGAACTGCCCAAGGAGCTCAGAGACAGAATTGTGGAAAGGCACAGATCTGGCCAAGGTTACAAAATAATTTCTGCATTACTCAAGGTTCCTAAGAGCACAGTGGCCTCCCTAATCCTTAAATGGAAGAAGTTTGGGACCACCAGAAGTCTTCATAGACTTGGCCGTCCAGCCAAACTGAGCAATCGTGGGAGAAGAGCCTTGGTGAGAGAGGTAAAGAACAAACCCAAGATCACTGTGTCTGAGCTCCAGAGATGCAGTAGGGAGATGGGAGAAAGTTTTACAAAGTCAACTATCACTGCAGCCCTCCACCAGTTTGGCCTTTATGACAGAGTAGCCCGATGGAAGCCTCTCCTCAGTGCAAGACATATGAAAACACGCATAGAAGTTGCTCAAAAACACATGAAGGACTACCAGACTATGAGAAATAAGATTCTCTGGTCTGATGAGATGAAGATAGAACTTTTTGATAACTTTGGTGATAATTCTAAGCGGTATGGGTGGAGAAAACCAGGCACTGCTCATCACCTGCCCAATACAATCCCAACAGTGAAACATGGTGGTGGCAGCATCATGCTATGGGGGTGTTTTTCAGTTGCAGGGATAGGATGACTGGTTGCAATTGAAGGAAACATGAATGCGGCCAAGTACAGAGATATCCTGGATGAAAACCTCTTCCAGAGTGCTCTGGACCTCAGACTTGGCCGAAGGTTCACCTTTCAACAAGACAATGACCCTAATCACACAGCTAAAATAACAAAGGAGTGGCTTCAGAACAACTCTGTGACCATTCTTGACTGGCCCAGCCAGAGCCCTGACCTAAACCCAATTGAGCATCTCTGGAGAGACCTGAAAATGGCTGTCCACCAACGTTCACCATCCAACTTGACGGAACTGGAGAGGATCTGAAAGGAAGAATGACAGAGGATCCCCAAATCCAGGTGTGAAAAACTTGTTGCATCATTCCCAAGAAGATTCATGGCTGTACTAGCTCTAAAGGGGGCTTCTACTCAATACTGAGCAAAGGGTCTGAATACTTATGACCATGTGATATTTAAGTTTTTCTTTCCCCTCTTTCTTTATTTTATCTTTTAGACAATCTTTGATATGTGGCATCATGGCCTTATAGAACTGACTCTCGTTATTTCAATGAGAGGGATGCGATGATACCTGGTCTAGTGAAGGAGACAGTCAGGCAAATGTGCTGACTATGTGGGTCTGTGCGCCGGCCGGCTTTCCGTGTCCCAGTGACATGAGGTGTTGTGGCTATTCTGTAGCCCCCGCTTCTGTCACATGACGCGGATGCTGGCCGGCGTCCGGATCCCAATGGTGACGCACACGTCACTTCCGGTCCTGCGGTCTTTGTGTTCTAGCGGTGTGTGGCATCAGGGCTTATGCCCCGCCCCTCTGCTGTCACATGACGCGGATGCCGGCCGGCGTTCTACCTCCGCAATGACACTGTGCGTTTCAGCGGTGTGTGGCGTTAGGGCTTAAGCCCCGCCCCTCCGCTGTCACATGATGCGGATGTCGGCTGGCGTCCTGGTCTTCGCAGTGACGCTGATATCACTTCCGGTCTTTAAATGTGCCTGGCGCCAATATAAGCAAGTGACAGCGAGGCAGCAAACATGCCCCCTGACGAAGGGAACCACCAAAACGCGCGTCGGGGCTTCTCTGCTCCGCATGTGCCGACCTTAGACGGACCTCTAAATCTTTGACTATTCCCTGACTGTCTTCTGCTGAAGCTTGATATCTCTGGTATGTATATATAGTGACTTAGCAGGTCACTTATGGTTATATCTGGCATATGATAGGGAACGTACACTCAGCAGTATAGAACAGCATGGGTATTCTAGTCCAGTATAGGTGCTGTACTTGAAAATATGTATTGACATATCATCTATGTATGGTGTTACTCCTCAAATACTTAGATAGTCTATATCCGACTTAAATTGTACTGTTTGGTCCTGCATGTGTCCGCCATGTGGAGAGGGTTGTTGCGGGTTTCTATTCCTCATGTGTTTTCCACCCTGATTCCTGCTTTTGTCTGATCATCTATGTACTAATAAATTTTGATGCATATCTTTAAAACCATTGGCTCCTTTTTCGTTGCTTTGTGCGCACCCAATTCAAACGGTTTGCCTCAGTTTTGCAATAGGCATCAACCATAAATTGGTGTGTCAGCTTTCCTGCATTAAGGAACTGGTTAAAGTACCATCACGAATGGCAAAGTGGTATGAATACCATTGAAGTGGAGTCACATTTCCTCGACCAACTGTTTTTTTTAGTTCTGTAGTCCACCCAGAGTCCCCATAAGGGAAAAGCAAAGCGTAGCTCATTGGGTCACAGAGTCTACTCAGAATAGATATATTTTGTAAAATTCCACTTTTTGGATGAATGGTAATGTCACGGTTTTCTGGGGGTGCACCATCTGTGCTGTGGAAAATGGCAGCAATTTCCCCTCTGGCAGTTGGAGCATTGATTCTGCCGGGGTGCATAGTATTTACTTTTTCTCTCATGAAAGTCATGCTATATTCAATTGGCATTCGGTTTTCTAGATTTGCTTTTAGCATTTCTTCTTGTTCAAATTGCAACATATTTTTGTATTCTCTGGAGAAAGGATTGATATCTTCCAGAATTCTTTGTAGATTTTCCATAAGATTACGAATGCATCCACTGTTGGCTGGATTGTGCCGAATCCAGAATATATAACTGGGTTTATGTTGGTGATTCACCTTGGTTAGGGTGCAACGCAGATGTTGCATGGTAAATTTGCCCATGGATTCTGTAACAGAAAGGACCTGATCGCCTGTTAATTGATTGGTCAATTTGTGCGCCCATGGATGCAAAAGCGTTTGCACTATTGTATGATCTTATGTTTTCCATGAAATTCTTGGAGTTTGGTTCTGATCTCTTCATGCAATTAGTAATATAGGGATGCATTCACACTTCTTCCAGTTTGATGGTTCCACTATGACAACAGTTTGTTGCAATTTCATTTTGGAAATGGTTGGTATTACAAAATGAGCATTTGTTGTTCATTGGGCCAAGATAGCATGCCCCAATGTCGTCTTCATTGAAGTTTTCAGTAAGCAAAGCAGTGTTGCGAGATCTTCCGTTTTTACCCCAGCGGGCAGGTTGTTTAGTACGGGCTCCTCTGTGTCTCTCAGCATTGGCGCTGCGATGCTGCTGAAGCTCAGCGTCTGTCACACTCTCTGGGGCTGACCTATGCCTCTCTGGGGCAGACCTACGCCTCTCTGGGGCAGACCTACGCCTCTCTGGGGCAGACCTACGCCTCTCTGGGGCAGACCTACGCCTCTCTGGGGCAGACCTATGCCTCTCTGGGGCAGACCTACGCCTCTCTGGGGCAGACCTACGCCTCTCTGGGGCAGACCTATGCCTCTCTGGGGCAGACCTACGCCTCTCTGGGGCAGACCTATGCCTCTCTGGGGCAGACCTACGCCTCTCTGGGGCAGACCTATGCCTCTCTGGGGCAGACCTACGCCTCTCTGGGGCAGACCTATGCCTCTCTGGGGCAGACCTATGCCTCTCAGCGTCAGCGTTGCGCATCTGTTGAGGCTTTTTTGGGTGAGATTATGACGGGCAGCCTTTCTTCTGACAGTATTTTTTTCACGCTGCAATTTAAGGTGCTGTTTTTTACCCCTACTTCTACCAACCTTTTGAGCTTCAGCCCTTGTTGATTTTTTTGCCTGAGTTTCCGCCTCAGAAAGAACTTGCTGGCGTTTGGGGGCCATTATAATGGAATTACGGAACGAATAAGGTTGTAAACTTTAATTAAAATATTTAGCTCTGCTGACGTTTCATAAAGTGGCTGGATTGCTCCGCTGACGTAGTATATATATATATATTCAGCAGAAAGTGGCCGGATTGCTCCGCTGATGTAGTATATATATATATATTCAGTAGAAAGTGGCTGGATTGCTCCGCTGACGTATTATATATATTTATATTCAGTATAAAGTGGCTGGATAGCTCCGCTGACGTATTATATATATTTATATTCAGTATAAAGTGGCCGGATTGCTCTGCTGACGTATTATATATATTCAGTAGAAAGTGGCTGGATTGCTCCGCTGACGTATTATATATATTCAGTAGAAAGTGGCTGGATTGCTCTGCTGACGTATTATATATATTTATATTCAGTATAAAGTGGCCGGATTGCTCCGCTGACGTATTATATATATTCAGTAGAAAGTGGCTGGATTGCTCCGCTGACGTATTATATATATTCAGAGGAAAGTGGCTGGATTGCTCCACTGACGTATTTTATGCAGGATTGCTCCGCTGACGTATTTTGTGCGGGATTGCTCCGCTGAAATATTTTGTGTGCGATTGCTCCGCTGACGTATTTTGTGCGGGATTGCTCCGCTGACGTATTTTGTGTAGGATTGCTCCGCTGAAGTTTTTTGTGCGGGATTGCTCCGCTGACGTATTTTGTGCGGGATTGCTCCGCTGACGTATTTTGTGCGGGATTGCTCCGCTGACGTTTTTCTGTGCGGGATTGGTCCGCTGACGTATTTTGTGCGGGATTTCTCCGCTGACGTATTTTGTGCGGGATTGCTCCGCTGACGTATTTTGTGCGGGATTGCTCCGCTGACGTTTTTCTGTGCGGGATTGGTCCGCTGACGTATTTTGTGCGGGATTGCTCCGCTGACGTTTTTCTGTGCGGGATTGCTCCGCTGACTTATTTTGTGCGGGATTTCTCCGCTGAGGTTTTTTGTGCGGGATTTCTCCGCTGAGGTTTTTTGTGCGGGATTTCTCCGCTGACGTATTTTGTGTGGGATTGCTCCACTGATGTTTTTTGTGCGGGATTGCTCCGCTGACGTTTTTTTGTGCGGGATTGCTCCACTGACGTATTTTATGCAGGATTGGTCCGCTGACGTATTTTGTGCGGGATTGCTCCGCTGACGTTTTTCTGTGCGGGATTGCTCCGCTGACTTATTTTGTGCGGGATTGCTCCGCTGACGTTTTTCTGTGCGGGATTGCTCCGCTGACGTATTTTGTGCGGGATTTCTCCGCTGACGTATTTTGTGCGGGATTGCTCCGCTGACGTATTTTGTGCGGGATTTCTCCGCTGACGTTTTTCTGTGCGGGATTGCTCCGCTGACGTATTTTGTGTGGGATTTCTCCGCTGACGTTTTTCTGTGCGGGATTGCTCCGCTGACGTATTTTGTGCGGGATTGCTCCGCTGACGTTTTTCTGTGCGGGATTGCTCCGCTGACGTATTTTGTGCGGGATTTCTCCGCTGACGTATTTTGTGCGGGATTGCTCCGCTGACGTATTTTGTGCGGGATTGCTCCGCTGACGTTTTTCTGTGCGGGATTGGTCCGCTGACGTATTTTGTGCGGGATTGCTCCGCTGACGTTTTTCTGTGCGGGATTGCTCCGCTGACTTATTTGTGCGGGATTTCTCCGCTGATGTTTTTTGTGCGGGATTGCTCCGCTGACGTTTTTTTGTGCGGGATTGCTCCGCTGACGTATTTTGTGCATGATTGCTCGACTGATGTATTCTGTGCGGGATTGCTCCGCTGATGTATTCTGTGCGGGATTGGTCCGCTGACGTATTTTGTGCGGGATTGCTCCGCTGACGTTTTTCTGTGCGGGATTGGTCCGCTGACGTATTTTGTGCGGGATTCCTCCGCTGACGTATTTTGTGTGGGATTGCTCCGCTGACGTATTTTGTGCGGGATTGCTCCGCTGACGTATTTTGTGCGGGATTGCTCCGCTGACGTATTTTGTGCGGGATTGCTCCACTGACTTATTTTGTGCGGGATTTCTCCGCTGAAATATTTTGTGTGCGATTGCTCCGCTGACGTATTTTGTGCGGGATTTCTCGCTGAAATATTTTGTGTGCGATTGCTCCGCTGACGTATTTTGTGCGGGATTGCTCCACTGACGTATTTTGTGCGGGATTGCTCCACTGACAGATTTTGTGCGGGATTGCTCCGCTGATGTTTTTTGTGCGGGATTGCTCCGCTGACGTATTCTGTGCGGGATTGCTCCGCTGAGGTATTTTGTGCGGGATTGCTCCGCTGACGTATTTTGTGCGGGATTGCTCCGCTGACGTATTCTGTGCGAGATTGCTCCGCTGAGGTATTTTGTGCGGGATTGCTCCGCTGACGTATTCTGTGCGAGATTGCTCCGCTGAGGTATTTTGTGCGGGATTGCTCCGCTGATGTTTTTTGTGCGGTATTGCTCCGCTGACGTTTTTTGTGCGGGATTGCTCCGCTGAAGTTTTTTGTGCGGGATTGCTCCGCTGAGGTTTTTTTGTGCGGGATTGCTCCTCTGAAGTTTTTTGTGCGGGATTGCTCCGCTGAGGTTTTTTGTACGGGATTTCTCCGCTGAGGTTTTTTTGTGCGGAATTGCTCCTCTGAAGTTTTTTGTGCGGGATTGCTCCGCTGACGTATTTTGTGCGGGATTGCTCCGTTGACGTATTTTGTGCGGGATTGCTCCGCTGACGTATTTTGTGCGGGATTGCTCCGCTGACGTATTTTGTGCGGGATTGCTCCACTGACGTATTTTGTGCGGGATTGCTCCGCTGACGTATTTTGTGCGGGATTGCTGCGCTGAGGTTTTTTGTGCGGGATTGCTCCGCTGACGTATTTTGTGCGGGATTGCTCGCTGATGTTTTTTGTGCGGGATTGCTCCGCTGACGTTTTTTGTGCGGGATTTCTCCGCTGAAGTTTTTTGTGCGGGATTGCTCCGCTAAGGTTTTTTGTGCGGGATTGCTCCGCTGACGTATTTTGTGCGGGATTGCTCCGCTGACGTATTCTGTGCGGGATTTCTCCGCTGACGTTTTTTGTGCGGGATTGCTCCGCTGACGTATTTTGTGCGGGATTGCTCCGCTGACGTTTTTCTGTGCGGGATTGCTCCGCTGACGTTTTTCTGTGCGGGATTACTCTGCTGACGTATTTTGTGCGGGATTGCTCCGCTGAAGTTTTTTGTGCGGGATTGATCCGCTGACGTTTTTTGTGCGGGATTGATCCGCTGACGTTTTTTTGTGCGGGATTGCTCCGCTGACTTATTTTGTGCGGGATTGCTCCGCTGACGTATTTTGTGCGGGATTGCTCCACTGACAGATTTTGTGCGGGATTGCTCCGCTGATGTTTTTCGTGCGGGATTGCTCCGCTGACGTATTTTGTGCGGGATTGCTCCGCTGACGTATTTTGTGTGGGATTGCTCCGCTGACGTTTTTTGTGCGGGATTGCTCCGCTGACGTATTTTGTGTGGGATTGCTCCGCTGACGTTTTTTGTGCGGGATTGCTCCGCTGAGGTTTTTTAGTGCGGGATTGCTCCTCTGAAGTTTTTTGTGCGGGATTGCTCCGCTGAGGTTTTTTGTGCGGGATTGCTCCGCTGACGTATTTTGTGCGGGATTGCTCCACTGACAGATTTTGTGCGGGATTGCTCCGCTGATGTTTTTTGTGCGGGATTGCTCCGCTGACGTATTTTGTGCGGGATTGCTCCGCTGACGTATTCTGTGCGGGATTGCTCCGCTGAGGTATTTTGTGCGGGATTGCTCCGCTGACGTATTTTGTGCGGGATTGCTCCGCTGACGTATTCTGTGCGAGATTGCTCCGCTGAGGTATTTTGTGTGGGATTGCTCCGCTGACGTTTTTTGTGCGGGATTGCTCCACTGACGTTTTTTGTGCGGGATTGCTCCGCTGAGGTTTTTTAGTGCGGGATTGCTCCTCTGAAGTTTTTTGTGCGGGATTGCTCCGCTGAGGTTTTTTGTGCGGGATTGCTCCGCTGACGTTTTTTGTGCGGGATTGCTCCACTGACAGATTTTGTGCGGGATTGCTCCGCTGATGTTTTTTGTGTGGGATTGCTCCGCTGACGTATTTTGTGCGGGATTGCTCCGCTGACGTATTCTGTGCGGGATTGCTCCGCTGAGGTATTTTGTGCGGGATTGCTCCGCTGACGTATTTTGTGCGGGATTGCTCCGCTGACGTATTCTGTGCGAGATTGCTCCGCTGAGGTATTTTGTGTGGGATTGCTCCGCTGACGTTTTTTGTGCGGGATTGCTCCGCTGAAGTTTTTTGTGCGGGATTGCTCCGCTGAGGTTTTTTTGTGCGGGATTGCTCCTCTGAAGTTTTTTGTGCGGGATTGCTCCGCTGAGGTTTTTTGTACGGGATTTCTCCGCTGAGGTTTTTTTGTGCGGAATTGCTCCTCTGAAGTTTTTTGTGCGGGATTGATCCGCTGACGTATTTTGTGCGGGATTGCTCCGCTGACGTATTTTGTGCGGGATTGCTCCGCTGACGTATTTTGTGCGGGATTGCTGCGCTGAGGTTTTTTGTGCGGGATTGCTCCGCTGACGTATTTTGTGCGGGATTGCTCCGCTGACGTTTTTTGTGCGGGATTTCTCCGCTGAAGTTTTTTGTGCGGGATTGCTCCGCTAAGGTTTTTTTGTGCGGGATTGCTCCGCTGAGGTTTTTTGTGCGGGATTGCTCCGCTGAGGTTTTTGTGCGGGATTGCTCTGCTGACGTATTTTGTGCGGAATTGCTCCTCTGAAGTTTTTTGTGCGGGATTGCTCCGCTGAAGTTTTTTGAGCGGGATTGCTCCGCTGAGGTTTTTTTGTGCGGGATTGCTCCACTGACGTATTTTGTGCGGGATTGCTCCGCTGACGTATTTTGTGCGGGATTGCTCCGCTGAGGTTTTTTGTGCAGGATTGCTCCGCTGACGTATTTTGTGCGGGATTGCTCCGCTGACGTATTTTGTGCGGGATTGCTCCGCTGACTGTGTTGGAGTACTCTGATAACCATTCTATATAGTATATATAGATATATATATTTGTATATAGTATCTTCTTTATATATATATAGATATATGTGTAATATATATATCTATATATACTACAAAATGTTTTTGTTTTTTTAAGCTAGAGACTGGAGGCGCTGTGTGACGCAGAAATCTTTTTTTAAAATGGCGGCGAAGTGTGGGGGTGCGTTAGATATTTAAATGATTAGTGATGTCAGAAGAGGGCGGGGGAGAGCACTGACGCCGGATCAGCGCCTGCGCAGACCGCGGTTTCCGGCGCCATCTTGTTGAAGACACCCTTGCAATGTGTCTTCAATAAAACGGCGCCGGAAGTGCGCTATGCGCATGCGCCGGTACCGACGGTGGATCCCGGCCTTCTGCCTGAAGAGATGCCGTGGCAACTGACCTCCCGGATAGGTAAGTTGTTATGGTGCCGGAAATCGCGGTATGCGTTCAGTGCTTATGCGTACCGCGATTTCTGGCGCCACAATCCACATCCTCGTTTAGGATGGGGATGCGTGCCTCTGTGGGGGGTATAGACTCTGCAGGCGCGTCACGCATGCGCAGTCTATCGAGGCTTCGGACAGAGACACGCCTCTGCCGTTATATTATAGATACTGTTGTCCTGAGCTTGGGTTCTTGGTCAATGACATGACAATCTATAATATAATGGGAGATGCGTGTCTCTGTCTGATGCCTTTATAGACTGCGCATGCGCGACGCACAGTCTGGCTTCAGACAGAAGGCCGCATCCAGCTGTTACAGGTAAGAGGAGTGTGTATGGCGCCGGAGATCGCGGTATGCGTAGACACTGAATGCATACCGCGATCTCTGGTGCCATACTTACATACTTACCTGACCAGGAGGAGCGTTGCTCTTCGCCAGAGACCGGGGCAGGAGTGAGGCGTCGGATAGGCGCATGTGCATAGTGCTATCCGGTGCCATTTTACTGAAGACACATTTGCAGTTTGTCTTCAGCAAAATGGCACCGGACAGTGCGGTATGGGCATGCACGTACCCCGGCGCCACACTCCTCCCCCGGCCTCCGGCAGAACAGGGCACAGCAGCGCTGGAGCACAGGGAAGAAAGGTGAGTATAAGTGATTATTTTTTTGCATGTGTGTACAGCGTGAAAGGGATGAGGTGGCCAAACATACCATGACTGGGGGGTGAGGGGGCCACACATACCAGGATTGGGGGGTGAGGGGGCCACACATACCAGGATTGGGGGTGAGGGGGCCACACATACCAGGATTTGGGGGATGAGGGGTACCAAGCTTACCAGGATTGTGGGGTGAGGGGACCATACATACCAGAATTGGGAGGTGAGGGGACCATGTATACCAGGATAAAGGGGTACTACACAAAAAAGGATTGGGGAATGAGGGGTGCCATGCATACCAGAATGAGGGATGGGGTGCCATGTATACCAGGATTGGGGGGTGAGGGCACCACACATACCAGGATTGGGGGTGAGGGGTCCACATATACCAGGATTTGGGGAATGAGGGGTACCAAGCATACCAGGATTGTGGGGAGAGCGGACCATGCATACCAGGATTGGGAGGTGAGGGGAAAATGCATATCAGGATTGCGAGGTGAGGGAACCATACATACCCGGATTGGGGGGTGAAGGGACTATGCATATCAGGATTGGGAGGTGAGGGGACCATGTATACCAGCATTGGGGGGTGAGAGGACCATGCATACCAGTATTAGGGGATGAGGGGTGCCATGCATACCAGAATAGGGATGAGGGGTACCATGTGTACCAGGATAAGGATGAGGGGTGCAATGCATACTAGAATGAGGGATTGGTTGTCATGCATACCAGGTTTCTGGGATGAGGAGGCCATACATAGCAGAATTGGGATGAGGGGTGCCATGCACTCCAGGATGAGGGGTACCATACATACCAGAATAGAGATGAGGGGTACCATGCATAACAGGATGAGGGATGGAGTGCCATGCATACGAGGACGAGGGGTACCATACATACCAGGATAGTGATGAGGGGTACCATGTATACCAGGATTGGGGATGAGGGGCCCATGCTTACCAGGATAGGAATGAGGAGTGCCATGCATACCAGGATAGGGATGAGGAGTGCCTTGCATATCAGGATTGTGGATGACGGAGCCATGCATACCAGGATTGGGGATGAGGCGTAACATGAATACCAGGATTGGGGATGAGGAAACCATGCATACCAGGATTGGGGACGAGGGGTGCCATGCATACCAGGATTGGGGATGAGGGAGCCACGCATACCAGAATTGAGGATGAGAGGTGCTATGCATAATAGGATTGGGGATGAGGGGTGCCATGCATACAAGGATTGGGGATGATGGGTGCCTTGCATACCAGGATTGGGGATAAGGGAGCCATGTATACCAGGATTGGGGATGAGTGGTGCCATGCATAACATTATTGGGGATGAGGGGTGCCATGCATACCAGGATTGGGGATGAGGGAGCCATGCATACCAGGATTGGGGATGAGGGGAGCCATGCATACCAGGATTGGGGATGAGGGAGCCATGCATACCTGGACTGGGGATGAGTGGTGCCATGCATAACAGGATTGGGGATGAGGGGTGCCACACATACCAGGATTAGGGATGAGGGAGCCATGCATACCAGGATTGGGGATGAGGGAGCCATGCATACCAGGATTGGGGATGATGGAGCCATGCATACCAGGATTGGGGATGAGGGAGCCACGCATACCAGGACTGGGGATGTGGGAGCCATGCATACCACGATTGGGGTTGAGGGGAGCCATGCATACCAGGATTGGGGAAGAGGGGGCCATGCAGACCAGGATTGGGGATGAGGGATGCCATGCTTACCAGGATTGAGGATGAAGGATGCTCTGCATACCAGGATTCGGATGAGGGGCCATGCATACCAGGATAGGGATGAGGAGTGCCATGCATACCAGGATGGGGGTGAGGGAGCCATGCATACCAGGATTGAGGATGATTGGTGCCATGCATAACAGGATTGGGGATTAGGGGTGCCATGCATACCAGGATTGGGGATGAGGGATGCCATGCATACCAGGATTGAGGATGAGGGAGCCATGCATACCAAATTGGGGATGAGTGTTGCCATGCATAACAGGATTGGGGTTGAGGGGTGCCATGCAAAACAGGATTGGGGATGAGGGGTGCCATGCATACCAGGATTGGGGGTGAGGGAAAATGCATATCAGGATTGCAAGGTGAGGGGACCATACATACCAGGATTGGGGGGTGAAGGGACTATGCATATCAGGATTGGGGGGTGAGGGGACCATGTATACCAGCATTGGGGGGTGAGAGGACCATGCATACCAGGATTGGGGGTTGAGGGGACCATGCATGCCAGGATTAGGGGATGAGGGGTGCCATGCATACCAGAATAGGAATGCGGGGTGCCATGCATACCAGGATGAGGGATGGGGTGCCATGTATACCAGGATGAGGGGTACCATGCATACCAGAATAGGGATGAGGGGTACCATGCATACCAGGATAAGGATGAGGGGTGCCATGCATACTAGGATGAGGGATTGGGTGTCATGCATACCAGGTTTCTGGGATGAGGAGGCCATACATAGCAGAATTGGGATGAGGGGTGCCATGCACACCAGGATGAGGGGTACCATGCATACCAGAATAGGGATGAGGGGTACCATGCATACCAGGATGAGTGATGGAGTGCCATGCATACGAGGATGAGGGGTGCAATACATACCAGGATAGTGATGAGGGGTACCATGTATACCAGGATTGGGAATGAGGGGCCCATGCTTACCAGGATAGGGATGAGGAGTGCCATGCATACCAAGATAGGGATGAGGAGTGCCTTGCATATCAGGATTGTGGATGACGAAGCCATGCATACCAGGATTGGGGATGAGGGGTACCATGAATACCAGAATTGGGGATGAGGGAGCCATGCATACCAGGATTGGGGTTGAGGGGTGCCATGCATACCAGGATTGGGGAAGAGGGGGCCATGCATACCAGGATTGGGGATGAGGGAGCCATGCATACCAGAATTGGGGGGTGAGGGATGCCATGCATACCAGGATTGAGGATGAAGGGTGCCATGCATACCAGGATTGGGGAAGAGAGGTGCCATGCATACCAGGATGAGGGATGGGGTGCCAGGCATACCAGGATGAGGGGTACCATGCATACCAGAATAGGGATGAGGGGTACCATGCATACCAGGATAAGGATGAGGGGTGCCATGCATACTAGGATGAGGGATTGGTTGTCATGCATACCAGGTTTCTGGGATGAGGAGGCCATACATAGCAGAATTGGGATGAGGGGTGCCATGCACACCAGGATGAGGGGTACCATGCATACCAGAATAGGGATGAGGGGTACCATGCATACCAGGATGAGTGATGGAGTGCCATGCATACGAGGATGAGGGGTGCAATACATACCAGGATAGTGATGAGGGGTACCATGTATACCAGGATTGGGAATGAGGGGCCCATGCTTACCAGGATAGGGATGAGGAGTGCCATGCATACCAAGATAGGGATGAGGAGTGCCTTGCATATCAGGATTGTGGATGACGGAGCCATGCATACCAGGATTGGGGATGAGGGGTACCATGAATACCAGAATTGGGGATGAGGGAGCCATGCATACCAGGATTGGGGTTGAGGGGTGCCATGCATACCAGGATTGGGGAAGAGGGGGCCATGCATACCAGGATTGGGGATGAGGGAGCCATGCATACCAGAATTGGGGGGTGAGGGATGCCATGCATACCAGGATTGGGGATGAAGGGTGCCATGCATACCAGGATTGGGGAAGAGAGGTGCCATGCATACCAGGATTAGGGATGAGGGATGGCATGCATACCAGGATGGGGGTGAGGGAGCCATGCATACCAGGATTGAGGATGAGTGGTGCCATGCATAACAGGATTGGGGATTAGGGGTGCCATGCATACCAGGATTGGGGATGAGGGATGACATGCATTCCAGGATTGAGGATGAGGGAGCCATGCATACCAAATTGGGGATGAGCGGTGCCATGCATAACAGGATTGGGGATGAGGGGTGCCATGCATAACAGGATTGGGGATGAGGGGTGCCATGCTTCCCAGGATTGGGGATGAGGGAGCCATGCATACCAGGATTGGGGATGAGTGAGCCATGCATACCCAGGACTGGGGATGTGGGAGCCATGCATACCAGGATTGGGCATGAGGGTTGCCATGCATACCAGGATTGGGGAAGAGGGGGCCATGCATACCAGGATTGGGGATGAGGGAGCCATGCATACCAGGATTGGGGGGTGAGGGGTGCCATGCATACCAGGATTGGGGATGAAGGGTGCCATGCATAGCAGGATTGGGGATGAGGGGTGCCATGCATACCAGGATTGGGGATGAGGGATGCCATGCATACCAGGATTGGGGATGAGGGGTGCCATGCATTCCAGGATTCGGATGAGGGGCCATGCATACCAGCATAGGGATGAGGAGTGCCATGCATACCAGGATGGGAGTGAGGGATGCCATGCATACCAGGATGTGGGTGAGGAGTGCCATGCATACCAGGATGTGGGTGAGGGGCCCATGCATGCAAGGATGAGGGATACCATACGTACCAGGATAAGGATGATAGATGGAGTACCCTGCATACCAGGATTGGGATGAGGAGTACCACACATACTAGGATTGGGGATGAGGGGTGCCACGCATACCAGGATTGGGGATGAGGGATGTCATGATTTCCAGGATTGGAGTTGAGGGGTGCCATGCATACCAGGATTGGGGGTGAGCGGTGCTATGCATACCAGGATTGGGGGTGAGGGGTGCCATGCATACCAGGATGAGGGATACCATACATACCAGGATAGGGATGAGGAGTACCACACATACCAGGAGTGGGAATGACGGGTGCCAGGCATACCACTATTGGGGATGAGGGGTGCCATGCCTTCCAGGATTGGGGGTGAAGGATGCCATACATTACAGGATGGGGGGTGAAGGGTGCCATCTATTACAGGATAGGGATGAAGGGTGCCATGCATACCAGGATAGGGATGAGGGGTGCCATGCATACCATGATAGGGATGAGGGGTGCCATGCATACCAGGATAGGGATGAGGGGTGCCATGCATTACAGGATAGGGATGAGGGGTGCCATGCATACCAAGATAGGGATGAGGGGTGCCATGCATACCAGGATAAAAAGGCGGGGACAGGATTGGGGCAGCACAAATACCAGGAGGGGTGCAGCACATACCAGCCTGGGAGACCATATACCAATAAAAATGCTCGCCACCCGGGAGTAGAACGGGTTCTATATCTAGTCTATAATATAACCTGCGATGCGTGTCTCTGTCTAAAGCCTCGATAGACTGTGCATGCGCGATGCGCAGTCTGGCTCCAAACAGAATCATACATCCAGCCGTTACAGATAAGAGGAGTATATGGCGCCGGAGATCGCGGTATGCGTAGAAACTGAACGCATCCCGCGATCTCCATACATACATACTTACCTGACTGGGGGAAGCGTTGCCATGGCGCCTCTTTTCGCCGAAGTCCGGGGCAGGAGTGAGGCATCGGATCGGCTCATGCGCATAGCGCTATCCGGCGCCATTTTACTGAAGACACATTTGCAGTGTGTCTTCAGCAAAATGGCGCCGGACAGCGCGGTGCTCCAGCGCCGCACTCCTCCCCAGGCCCCTGGCAAAACAGGACGCAGCAGCGCTGGAGCACAGAGAAGAAAGATGAGTATAACTGTTTATTTTTTTTGTATGTGTGTACAGAGTGAAAGGGATGAGGGGGCCACACATACCAGGATTGGTGGTGAGGGGACCATGCATTCCAGGATTGTGGGGCGAGGGGATCATGCATACCAGGATGAGGGGTACCACACATACCAGAATTGGGTGGTGAGGGGACCATGCATACCATGATTGGGGGGTGAGGGGTGCCACACATACCAGGATTGGGGGGTGAGGGGACCATGCATACCAGGATTGGGGGGTGATGGGTACCACACATACCAGGATTGGGGGGTGAGGGGACCATGCATGCCAGGATTGGTGGGTGAGGAAACCATACATACCAGTATTGGGAGGTGAGGGGTACCACACATACCAGGATTGGGGGGTGAGGGGACTATGCATACCAGGATGAGGGCTACCACACATACCATTATTGGGGGATGAGTGGCCCATGCATACCAGGATTGGGAGGTGAGGGGACCATGCATGCCAGGATTGGGGGTTGAGGGGACCATGCATACTAGGATTGGGGGGGTGAGGGGACCATGCAAACCAGGATTGGGGGGTGAGGGGACCATGCATACCAGGATTGGGGGGGTGAGGGGTGTCATGCATACCAGAATAGGGATGAGGGGTACCAAGCATGCTAGGATAGGAATGCGGGGTACCATGCATACCAGGATGAGGTATGGGGTGCCATGCATACCAGGATGAGGGGTATCTTGCATACCAGGATAAGGATGAGGGGTACCATGCATTCTAGGATGAGGGATTGGGTGCCATGCATACCAGGTTTCTGGGATGAGGATGCCATACATACCTGAATTGGGATGAGGGGTACCAAGCACACCAGGATGAGGGGTACCATACATACCAGGAGAGGGATGAGGGGTACCATGTATGCCAGGATAGGGATAAGGTGTACCATGTATAACATTATTGGGGATGAGGGGCCCATGCATACCAGGATTGGGATGAAGAGTGGCATTCATACCAGGATTGGGAATGAGGGGTGCCATACATACCGGGATTGGGGATAAGGGGTGCCATGCATACCGGGATTGGGGATGAGGGGTGCCATGCATATCGGGATTGGGGATGAGGGGTGCCATGCATACCAGGATTGGGCATGAGGGGTGCCATGCATACCAGGATTGGGCATGAGGGGTGCCATGCATACCAGGATTGGGCATGAGGGGTGCGATGCATACTGGGATTGGGGTTGAGGGGTGCCATGCATACCAGGATTGGGTGGTGAGGGGTACTATGCATACCAGGATTGGGGTTGAGGGGTGCCATGCATACCAGGATAGGGGGATGAGGGGTACCATGCATACCAGGATTGGGGGATGAGGGTTGCCATGCATACCAGGATTGGGGGATGAGGGGGGCCATGCATACCAGGATTGGGGATGAGGGGTGCCATGCATACCAGGATTGGGGAAGAGGGGGGCCAGGCATACCAGGATTGGGGATAAGGGGGGCCATGCATACCAGGATTGGGCATGAGATGTGCCATGCATACCAGGATTGGGCATGAGGGGTGCGATGCATACCGGGATTGGGGTTGAGGGGTGCCATGCATACCAGGATTGGGGTGATGGGTGCCATGCATACCAGGATTGGGGGGTGAGGGGTACTATGCATACCAGGATTGGGGTTGAGGGGTGCCATGCATACCAGGATAGCTGGATGAGGGGTACCATGCATACCAGGATTGGGGGATGAGGATTGCCATGCATACCAGTATTGGGGTATGAGGGGGGCCATGCATAGCAGGATTGGGGATGAGGGGTGCCATGCACACCAGGATTGGGGATGAGGGGGGCCATGCATACCAGGATTGGGGATGAGGGGGCCATGCATGCCAGGATTGGGGATGAGGGGTGCCATGCATACCAGAATGGGGGATGAGGAGAGCCAGGCATACCAGGATTGGGGTAAGCGGTGTCATGCATACCAGGATTGGGGGTGAGGAGTGCCATGCATACCAGGATTGGGGATGAGGGGTGCCATGCATACCAGGATTGGGGTTGAGGTGTGCCATGCATACCAGGATAGGATCGTGGGGACAGGATGGGGGCAGCACAAATACCAGGAGGGGGGAACACATACTCATACGATATATGGGAGACCATATATCAATAAAAATGCTCGCCACCTGGGCTTAGAACGGGTTCAATAGCTAGTATAATAGATTGTTGAATGAATTCCACTTAAAATGTTGGAATTTCTTATATGTGTTATATAGTCATATCTGGTTGCTCTTGGCTTGAGCGCTGTTGCATATCTTTGGGATAGGTCCATACGAGTATGAATATTATTAGTGTATATTATTGATCCATTATTTAACCCTTACTTAAATCACTACATAATGTTGACACTTCCACAATGTCCCCTATCACATGTGTGACATCTTCTGTCCTCAGGTTTTCTCCACTTTGCTTCTTCTGATCTTCATCTCTTGTGTCCATGGAAGAGAAGGGCAGGTCCCTGGCGCTGATGGCTGGGAGGCCCCTCTAGTGTCCGGCGGGGGATGTCTCTTCACACCGGACACCACATTTCCTCCACGTGTGAAGGTGGATATGAAGGTCGGCAGTCGGAGTTCTGCACAAGTAATGGCGGACAGTGTGAGGAGCCGCTCCATCTCTCCATGGGAATACAGGTAAATGTACATGGAGTAATGGCAGAAATAATAATAATGATATATAGGGGTCAGCAGGCCGGAGTATGGGGGACTAAACATGGTTACTGCTGTGTCCTGATTTCTCTCATCTCCTTCCACCAGCTCTAATGTGGACAATAACAGATTCCCTGCGGTCATCAGCGAGGCCCGATGTCTCCACCGCGGATGTTTGGACCCGGAGGGTCATGTGGACCTCAGCATGAACTCAGTCCCCATCAGACAGGAGATCCTGGTCCTGCGTGGTGAGATGAGAGGATGTGTCCCACCTATAGGCTGGAGAAGCAGCTGGTGACGGTGGGCTGCACCTGTGTCCGGCCCATCATCCAGTACCTGGAGTAACAGACGCCATTGTCACGGAGCCTCAGCTGTCATGTAGCGTCTTTGTTAGCCCTAGCGACCAATCAGAAATCACGTTTATTTTTCTTGTTTAAATTACAAATGTAAAAGCTGAATTCTAATCGGTTGCTATCGGCAACGAGAGTTCAAGGATTATTTATACAAATGTGGCACCCCAGGGGTCTGGTCTCCACAGTAATAGCAATGTTATGTCTGAGAGCAGGTGGGAGGTCTCTTGGTCAGGAATCCTATGCATGCCACACCTCCTGCCCAGTCCTGGGAGGGGAAGAACTTCCCCTATATAAAGCTGGGGCTGAGGCAGGGTTAGGGAGAAGAAGAGTTGAGAAGAAGAGAAGCAGCTATAGGAAAGAGAGATCAGGAGCTCTGTGGGAGCAGTGCTAAAAGGAATCAGGGGCTAGCAGCTGAAGAGCTCGCCCTGATTGAAGAGTTACCACCGGACCCGGAGTCCGAGGCTGTGGGGATTAACCCAGACCCAGCAGCAGAAACCGCCCAGCAGGGGATTTCAGGTCCTCTGGCCAAGAAACCCGAAGGCACGGTCACACGCATGGGACCAGCACCGCCGTCGTGGAGCGGAAGCCACTAGAAGGCCCCGAGTCACCGGCCATACGGGTGAGCACCACACGGTACACTCAGGGACGTGGGCTACCTTTACCCGCCTCTAGCAAGGAAGCCAGAAGAGTACAATTAGTTGGGGAGGCCTACAACTCTGCCTGGCCAAGGGGGATCCCATCTGCTCAAGGACTGACCAGGCCCCGACCGCTAGCCAGTACTCCGGGAGGGTCTATCTTTGTCACCAGTAAAGACCCTGAACTACACCGCATTGTCTCTGAGTGGTTCCTGCTACCCCCATCATCCACGTCGGCTGCCCTGAGGCCATACCCCTCCCGTTGGGGGTTATACCATCTACGCTGCACTATCCTACCACCGGCCTCAGCGGTCTGCCCTGCAGCGGCAGCTCCATAGCTGCATTCAACGGGTGGCGTAGTCGTGCTACATCTACTGCTAATATACCGCCACTTAGTCTGACTCCCTGGGCACGGACCGGGTCACCGCCACGAGACTACTACCCCCAACAGGCCCGGCTCCGGGTAGTCCCCGCGTGCGCAACGCTACACCAAGTAGGCCCAGGGGTGCGTCAACTTTTGGCGTAGTCGGCAGGATTACGTGCCCGCAACCACCGGGTACTGCGTGCCTGAAAAAGACTGTTTAAACTTACCAGTGGTGAAGATTCCCGCCATCCGTGGAGGTTTCCCGCCATCCGGCGCCATCTTCTACCTTCTTCCCGCCATCCGCGAAGTTTTCCCGCCATCCGGCGCCATCTTCTGCCTTCTTCCCGCCTTCCATGGAGTTTTCCCGCCGTTGGACGCCATCTTGAAGACGCCGCGCGGGAAGAAGAGGGGCGTGGACTCCGAAAGCGCGCGAGAACTGAAGCCCCGCCTCACGTCCAGACGTTGCGTAAGGTCCTGGAAGGAGCCCAGCAGACGCCGACGTCACAGGAGCGCGACGGAAGGTCCTCAACCCTGACGATCCACTGCGGAGCCGCGGCCTACGGAAGAGGATCATCGCAAGGTAGGCCACGGTCCACTAGGGGGGGAGAAAGATGTCGGATACGGAGGAGAGCTTCACTGCCTCAACCCCCGCCAGCGCCAGCGCTGCTGCAGTCATGCCTTTTACCATGCCCTATATCCCGGGAGCAGCCTGGCTACCCCAATACTCAGGAGAGTCACATACCCTGAATGACTTTAGAGAAAAGCTGGATAGCCTCTTCCAGGTGTACCCCCTCACAGAAGAGCAAAAAGTGAGCATCCTGGTGGCCCAACTAACCGGGGCAGCCCAAAGGGAGGTAAAGTCCTGGCCACCTGGGAGGAGGACTGTCGCGGGGATACTAACCCGGCTGAGGGACACCTTTGATACCCGCACCTCAGCCGAGATTAAGCTTAAATTCTATGGGTGCAAGCAGCTAGCACATGAGAGTATAAGGGACTATGCACTAAACCTACAAGAGGCCCTGAGAGCCATTAAGCAGACCGACCCCGACAGCGTGGGAAACGAGGACAGGCTGTTGACCGAACAATTTATAGAGGGACTATATTGCAATGTCCACCGAACCCAGTTGCGGGCCATAGCCTTACAGGATCCTCATCTGGACTTTGCACAGTTCAAGGACAGAGCCATCCGGGTGCTCCGAGAACCGGCACCGGGTGGCGTTGTGACCCACAGGCGCCCAGCTATCACTTACCACCAGGAGGCGGCGCCCTTGTCGGCAGGGCCTGTGGGGGCTGATGCGCAGGCTTTGAACAATGACCCGGCTCCAGACCTGCACCATCAGGTCCAAGAGCTAGCTAAAAGCGTTGCTGCGCTAACCCGAACTGTGCAGTCTTTACAGGTTTCCACTCCAGGGAAGATCCAGCTGGCATCCGGACCGGAGGACATCCCGTGGCGTCGACCAAGGAGGACCCCACCGGCCAGAGGAAGACCCAGCGACCGATACAACGAGGACGGACAACCCATCTGCCGCCGCTGCAATCAACTCGGACATATGGCAAGGTACTGTCCTTTAAACTGGCACAACCTGGGGTAGAGGGCCAACCCCCAGGAAAAAGATCACCAGGCCCATCGAGCTGGCGCGACAAATATGTGGGAGGACGTCCAGTCTTGCCTGTGGTACTGGATGGCATTCCTATGAGTGCCCTACTGGACACCGGGTCACAGGTCACCACCATCCCGTACGTGCTCTTCAAGCAGTACTGGAATGACTTGGATATAACCCGCTATCCAGACGACGACTTGAGTATCATCGCCAGTAATGGTCAGCCCGTGCCACAGATCGGATTTAAAGAAATGACCATTAAAATCGGTAGAGTCGAACTGGCAGCACAGGGACTGATCATTGTAGACATTGACAAGCGCGAGAGTCACCCAAAGATAACTCTAGGAACTAATGTGATTGAAAATTGTCTTGCAGAGGTGATTTTCATTTTACAGCAGGTTGCCAAGAACGCCAGCTCCGGCCAGCAGCGAGTGCTCCAGAAAGAGATCCGGGCACTGATGCGACGGCAACAAGTGGAACTCTCCGGCGGTGAGATTGGTAGCGTAAGAATGTGTGACCCTTTCCCTATTGCCATACCCCCGAAAAGTGAAATGATGATTTGGTGCCGGGCAGCTATTGGTCTGAGAGGTAGAGATTACCAGGCCATGGTAGAGCCAGTCTACTCAGACAGTAGGCCCACCATTTTGACAGCCCGGGGGGTAGTTGATGTACGCCATGGGAGGGTACCCGTTCACATAATAAATATTGGGAAAAGGGAAGTATACCTGCCCCGGTATGCTACGCTAGCCAAATTATATACTATCAACCAAAATTCTATACAGTCTGTGGAACCCTTGCCTCCATCTCACCCGGAGGAAGGTAACGGCTCTACGAAAATAATGGAGGATTGGTGTCAGCAACTACATTTGGGTACTGACTCCACTCCCTCCCACCAGAAACAGGGAGTCTACCGGGTGGTTCAAGAGTACGAGAGAGTGTTTAGTAAACACCCGTTAGACTTCGGGCGAGTCAAGGGGGTAGAACACCACATCCCCACGGGAGACCATCCTCCCATAAAAGAGAGGTATCGGCCCGTACCCCCTGCACACTACCAACACGCCAAGGGGATGCTTAGAGACATGAAGGAGGCTGGGGTAATCAGGGATAGCTGTAGCCCCTGGGCAGCTCCACTAGTCTTGGTCAAAAAGAAAGACAACACCATGAGAATGTGTGTAGATTACCGGAAAATTAACCGTATCACACACAAAGATGCGTACCCCTTACCAAGAATAGAGGAGTCTTTGGCTGCTTTAAAATCTGCTAACTTCTTCTCCACCTTGGATCTC
>NW_027370638.1:0-34486 GCF_046119375.1 Phyllobates terribilis
TTTCTGTCCATTCAACTTTCTCATCTTTATGTAGCTTCACTATTTGACATTGGCTTTTTTGTGTCTGCAAGGCCGTGTTCACATGTTGAATAAATACTGTATTTTTTTTTGTTTTCTGCAGATGTCCACACCAAACTACACAATAACAATCTTCTCTGATTATTACGTACTTGCTGCATTTTTTATGCCTTTTCCCCCTTATTTGATGTTTTTTGGTGCAGATGTGAAGCCGCATTGTTCATTTTTTGTTATAATACAGAATGGCTTTGATTCTGCACTTAAGGTAACTGCAGTCTTTTTACCTGCGTTTTCTCTCTTTTTAGGCTCCACATAGAAGCCTCTAGACGTAAAATAAACCATAACCGTACAGATCAGCAGCGTCTTCAGACCACAGAGCCGTTTTCATGAAATCACATCCACTTTTCTTGGCCATTTAAATGCTGCAAAATGACTGTTCCAAAAAAGCAGCTGAAAAAACACAGCACTTATGCTACATCTGAACACGGCCTAAATGTGCAAGTGCAGTGGATGTGATTTAATGAAATCTACGCCTGCAGTGAGTCTAAAGACGCTGCTGAACTGTGCGGATTTCATGCATTTTATTATATATATATATATAAGCCTCTGTGGAGCCTGTAAAAAAAAAAAACATTTTTAAGCTCAAAAATCTAAGTTTTTCTGTAGTATTAAAAATGTAGATTCACAGCTTCACCAAAACACATTTTAAGGGGGAAAACTCAAAAGAAACTCAGCAAACACACAATAATAAGATTGTTATTTTGTTGTATGGTGCGGACACCTGCATAAAAAAATGCAGTCTTCATGTTGTGTGAACTTGGCTTTAGTGTTACATTTTATTCAACTTTTTATTTCATTTTTATGGCTTTAATAAAGACTAGCACACCTTTTCATTTTGTGGGATTGAAATTCAGCTGTTATACAGAGCTGAGTGCAGAACACAAAAATATATTTTTATAATTTGCCAGTGTGATAGCGCAAGCTATAGTAGCCCACCTTATCAGTTTTTGGGGATGAAATTGATTTGTATGCACAGTAAAAAAAATATAATTTTTTTTCTGTTGCTAGCCAGAGTCCACCTAGTCCTTTTGTGGTGGTAAAATTCAGCTGTATGCAGAGACACCTCGTACACATGCGGCTCTGCTCCACACACCTCGTACACACGCGGCTCCGCTCTGCACACCTCGTACACGCACTGCTCCGCTCCATACACTTTGTACACGCGCAGCTCCGCTCTGCACACCTCGTACACGCACTCCTCCACTCCGTACAGCTCGTACGCGCACGGCTCCGCTCCATACACTTTGTACACGCGCAGTTCCGCTCTCCACACCTCGTACACGCACGGCTCCGCTCCGTACAGCTCGTACACGCAGGCTCCGTTCCGTACAACTCGTACACGCGCGGCTCCGTTCCGTACAGCTCGTACACGCGCGGCTCCGCTCCGTACACCTTGTACACGCATGGATCCGCTCCGCTCCGCACACCTCATACACGCGTGTCTCTGCTCCATACACCTCGTACACGCGCGGCTATGCTCCGTACATGAGCGGCTCAACTCCGCACACTCGAACACGTGCGGCTCTGCTCCGCACAGCTCGTACACGCACAGCTCTGCTCCGCACACCTCGTACACGTATGGTTCCGCTCCATACACTTTGTACACGCGCAGCTCCGCTCTGCATACCTCGTACATGCACGGCTCTGCTCCGTACAGCTTGTACACGCGCGGCTCCACTCCATACAGCTCGTACATGCGCGGCTCCGCTCTGGTACTGCTCGTACACGCGCGGCTCCGCTCCGTACACTTTGTACACGCACGGATCCGCTCCGCTCCGCACACCTCGTACACGCGCAGCTCCGCTCCGTACAACTCGTACATGCGTGTTTCCGCTCCACAAGCCTCGTAACGCACAGCTACGCTCTGCACACCTCGTATACGCGCGGATCTGCTCAATACACCTTGTACACGCGTGGATCCGCTCTGCTCCGTATACCTCGTCCACGCGTGGCTCCGCTCCGCACACCTCATACACGCGCAGCTCCGCTCCGTACACCTTGTACACGCGTGGATCCGCTCCGCACACCTCGTACACGCATGGCTCCGTTCCATACACGTCGTACACGCGCGGCTCCGCTCCTCACACCTCGTACACACGCGGCTCTGCACACTCGTACTCGCGTGGCTCTGCTCCGTACACTTCGTACGCGCGTGGCTCTGCACACCTTGTACACGCGCGGTTCCCCTCCTTACACCTCGTACACGTGCAACTCCGCTCTGCACACTCGTACACGCGCTGCTCTGCTCTGTACACCTTGTACACATGCGGCTCTCCTCCGCACACCTTGTACACCCGCGGCTCCGCTCTGCACATCTTGTACACGCGTGGCTCTGCTCTGCACACATCGTACACGCGTGGCTCTGCTCTGCACACATCGTACACGCGCGGCTCTGATCCGCACACATCGTACACGCGCGGCTCTGATCCGCACACATCGTACACGTGCGACTCAGCTCCATACAACTCGTACATGTGCGGCTCCACTCTGTACACCTAGTACACATGCGGCTCCGCTCCGTACACCTCGTACATGCACTGCTCTGCTCTGTACACCTCGTACACGCGTGGCTCCGCACACCTCGTACACGCGCAGCTTCGCTCCGCAGACTCGTAATTGCGCGGCTCTGCTCCATACACCTCGTACACGCGCGACTCCGCTCCGCACACATCATTCAAGCGCGACTCCGCTCCGTACAACTCGTGCAAACTACTCTGTACACCTCGTACACATGCGGCTCCGCTCCGCACACTCGTACACGCGCGACTCCGCTCCATACACCTCGTACACGCTCGGCTCCGCTCCGTACAGCTCGTACACGCGCGGCTCCTCTCCGTACAGCTCGTCCACGCGCGGCTCCTCTCCGTACAGCTCGTCCACGCGCGGCTCCTCTCCGTACAGCTCGTCCACGCGCGGCTCCTCTCCGTACAGCTCGTCCACGCGCGGCTCCGCTCCGTACACCTTGTACACGTGCGGATCCGCTCCGCACACTCGTACACGCGCTGCTCTGCACACCTCGTACATGCGCGGCTCCGCTCCGAACACCTCGTACACGCTCGGCTCTGCTCCGTACACCTCGTACACTTGTGGCTCCGCTCTGTACAACTCATACACGCGTGGCTTCGCTCCATACATCTTGTACACGCTCGGCTCCGCTCCAGCTCCGCACACATCGTACAAGCGCTGCTCTGCTCCGCACACATTGTACACGCGCGACGCCACTCCGTACACCTTGTACACATGATGATCCGCTCCGCACACTCGTACATTCGCGGCTCTGCTCCGTACACCTCGTACACATGTGGCACCACTCCGTACACCTCGTACACATGTGGCTTCGCTCCGTACACCTTGTACACATGCGAATCCGCTTCGTACTCCTTGTACACAAGCGGATCCGCTCCGCACACTCGTACACCCGCGGCTCTGCTCCGTACACCTCGTACACATGTGGCTTCACTCTGTACATTTCGTACACGCCACGCTCCGCTCCAGCTCTGCACACTTGTACACGCTCTGCTCTGTACACCTCGAACACGGGCGGCTCCGCACACCTCGTACTTGTGCGGTCTCGCTCCGTACACCTTGTACACGTGCGGCTCCTCTCCAGCTCGGCACACTCGTACACGTGCTGCTCTGCTCTGTACACCTCGAACATGCGCGGCTCCGCTCTGCACATCTCGTACACGGGCGGCTCTGCTCCGCACACATCGTACAGTTGCGACGCCGCTCCGTACGCCTTGTACACGCGCGGCTCAGCTCCGTACAATTCGTACATGTGCGGCTCCGCTCCGTACACCTCGTACACGGGCGGCTCCGCTCCACACACTCGTACACGCGCAGCTCTGCTTCGTACACCTCGTACACGTGCAGCTCTGCTTTGTACACGCGTGACCCTGCTCCGCAAACTCGTACACGCGCGGCTCTGCTCTTACATCTCGTACACACGCGGCTCCGCTCCGCACACTCGTACACGCGCGGCTCCGCTCTGTACACCTCGAACACGCGCGGCTCTTCTCCGTACACTTCGTAAACGCGTGGCTCCGGTCCGTACTCCTCATATAAGCGTGGCTCCGCTCCGTACACCTCGTACATGCGCGGCTCCGCTCCACTCTGAACACTCGTACACGCGCTGCTCTGCTCCGCACACCTTGTACACGCGCGTCTACGCTCCGTACACCTCGTACTTGCGCAACTTTGCTCCGTACACCTCGTACTTGGCGGCGTCTCTCCATACACCTTGTACACGTGCGGCTCCACTCCGCTCCGCACACATCGTACACGTGCGGTTCCGCTCCGTACACCTCGTACACGCGCTGCTCTGCTCTGCACACCTTGTAAATGCGCGACTCTGCTCCGCACACCTCATACACGTGCGGCTCCGCTCCATACACCTCGTACATGCGTGGCTCCGCTCCTTACACGCCGTACACTCGCTGCTTTGCTCTGTACACCGCGTACACGTGCGCCTCTGCTCTGCACACCTCGTACATGCGCGGCTCCGCTCTGCACACCTCATACACGTGCGGCCCCGCTCCATACACCTCGTACACGTGTGGCTCCGCTCCTTACACATCGTACACTCGCAGCTCTGCTCTGTACACCTCGTACACGTGTGGCTCTGCTCTGTACACCTCGTACACGCACGGCTCCGCTCCGCACACTCGTACATGGGCGGCTCCGCTTCGCACACTCGTACACACGCGGCTCTGCTCCGTACACCTCGTACACGCGCGGCTCTGCACCGTACACCTCACACATGCGTGACTGCTCCGAACACCTCATACACTCGCGGCTCCGCTCCGCACACTCGTACACGCGCGGCTCTGCTCTGTACACTTCGTACACCCGCGGCTCCGCACACTCGTACACGCGCGGCTCCACTCCGCACACTCGTATACGCGCGGCTCTGCTCCGTACACCTCGTACACGCACGTCTCTGCTCCGTACACCTCGTACACTCGCAGCTCCGCTCCGCACACTCGTACACGCGTGGCTCCGCTCCGCACACTCGTACATGCGCGTCTCTGCTCCGTACACCTCGTACATGCGCAGCTCTGCTCCGTACCCCTCATACACGCGTGACTCTGCTCTGTACACCTCGTACACTCGCGGCTCCGCTCCGCACACTCGTACATGCGCGGCTCCGCTCCGCACACTCGTACATGCGCGGCTCTGCTCCTTACATCTCGTACACACGCGGCTCCGCTCCGCACACTCGTACACTGGAGACTCTGCTCCATACACCTCCTACACGCGTGGCTCCGCTTTGTACACCTCGTACAAGCGTGGCTCCGCTCCGTACACCTCGTACACGCGCGGCTCTGCTCCTTGCACGTCGTTCACGTGCGGCTCCGCTCCGCACACCTCGTAAACGCGTGGCTTTGCTCCGTACACCTTGTACACGCGCGGATCCGCTCCGCACACTGGTACTAGCGCGGCTCTTCTCCGTACACTTCATACACGCGCGGCTCCGCTCCGTACACTTTGTACACGCACGGATCCGCTCCGCTCCGCACACCTCGTACACGCGCAGCTCCGCTCCGTACAACTCGTACATGCGTGTTTCCGCTCCACAAGCCTCGTAACGCACAGCTACGCTCTGCACACCTCGTATACGCGCGGATCTGCTCAATACACCTTGTACACGCGTGGATCCGCTCTGCTCCGTATACCTCGTCCACGCGTGGCTCCGCTCCGCACACCTCATACACGCGCAGCTCCGCTCCGTACACCTTGTACACGCGTGGATCCGCTCCGCACACCTCGTACACGCATGGCTCCGTTCCATACACGTCGTACACGCGCGGCTCCGCTCCTCACACCTCGTACACACGCGGCTCTGCACACTCGTACTCGCGTGGCTCTGCTCCGTACACTTCGTACGCGCGTGGCTCTGCACACCTTGTACACGCGCGGTTCCCCTCCTTACACCTCGTACACGTGCAACTCCGCTCTGCACACTCGTACACGCGCTGCTCTGCTCTGTACACCTTGTACACATGCGGCTCTCCTCCGCACACCTTGTACACCCGCGGCTCCGCTCTGCACATCTTGTACACGCGTGGCTCTGCTCTGCACACATCGTACACGCGTGGCTCTGCTCTGCACACATCGTACACGCGCGGCTCTGATCCGCACACATCGTACACGCGCGGCTCTGATCCGCACACATCGTACACGTGCGACTCAGCTCCATACAACTCGTACATGTGCGGCTCCACTCTGTACACCTAGTACACATGCGGCTCCGCTCCGTACACCTCGTACATGCACTGCTCTGCTCTGTACACCTCGTACACGCGTGGCTCCGCACACCTCGTACACGCGCAGCTTCGCTCCGCAGACTCGTAATTGCGCGGCTCTGCTCCATACACCTCGTACACGCGCGACTCCGCTCCGCACACATCATTCAAGCGCGACTCCGCTCCGTACAACTCGTGCAAACTACTCTGTACACCTCGTACACATGCGGCTCCGCTCCGCACACTCGTACACGCGCGACTCCGCTCCGTACAGCTCGTACACGCGCGGCTCCTCTCCGTACAGCTCGTCCACGCGCGGCTCCTCT
Source organism: Phyllobates terribilis (assembly GCF_046119375.1). NCBI lineage: Eukaryota > Metazoa > Chordata > Amphibia > Anura > Dendrobatidae > Phyllobates > Phyllobates terribilis. Next base: position 6,650 of record NW_027370638.1, read on the forward strand.
CCGTACAGCTCGTCCACGCGCGGCTCCTCTCCGTACAGCTCGTCCACGCGCGGCTCCTCTCCGTACAGCTCGTCCACGCGCGGCTCCGCTCCGTACACCTTGTACACGTGCGGATCCGCTCCGCACACTCGTACACGCGCTGCTCTGCACACCTCGTACATGCGCGGCTCCGCTCCGAACACCTCGTACACGCTCGGCTCTGCTCCGTACACCTCGTACACTTGTGGCTCCGCTCTGTACAACTCATACACGCGTGGCTTCGCTCCATACATCTTGTACACGCTCGGCTCCGCTCCAGCTCCGCACACATCGTACAAGCGCTGCTCTGCTCCGCACACATTGTACACGCGCGACGCCACTCCGTACACCTTGTACACATGATGATCCGCTCCGCACACTCGTACATTCGCGGCTCTGCTCCGTACACCTCGTACACATGTGGCACCACTCCGTACACCTCGTACACATGTGGCTTCGCTCCGTACACCTTGTACACATGCGAATCCGCTTCGTACTCCTTGTACACAAGCGGATCCGCTCCGCACACTCGTACACCCGCGGCTCTGCTCCGTACACCTCGTACACATGTGGCTTCACTCTGTACATTTCGTACACGCCACGCTCCGCTCCAGCTCTGCACACTTGTACACGCTCTGCTCTGTACACCTCGAACACGGGCGGCTCCGCACACCTCGTACTTGTGCGGTCTCGCTCCGTACACCTTGTACACGTGCGGCTCCTCTCCAGCTCGGCACACTCGTACACGTGCTGCTCTGCTCTGTACACCTCGAACATGCGCGGCTCCGCTCTGCACATCTCGTACACGGGCGGCTCTGCTCCGCACACATCGTACAGTTGCGACGCCGCTCCGTACGCCTTGTACACGCGCGGCTCAGCTCCGTACAATTCGTACATGTGCGGCTCCGCTCCGTACACCTCGTACACGGGCGGCTCCGCTCCACACACTCGTACACGCGCAGCTCTGCTTCGTACACCTCGTACACGTGCAGCTCTGCTTTGTACACGCGTGACCCTGCTCCGCAAACTCGTACACGCGCGGCTCTGCTCTTACATCTCGTACACACGCGGCTCCGCTCCGCACACTCGTACACGCGCGGCTCCGCTCTGTACACCTCGAACACGCGCGGCTCTTCTCCGTACACTTCGTAAACGCGTGGCTCCGGTCCGTACTCCTCATATAAGCGTGGCTCCGCTCCGTACACCTCGTACATGCGCGGCTCCGCTCCACTCTGAACACTCGTACACGCGCTGCTCTGCTCCGCACACCTTGTACACGCGCGTCTACGCTCCGTACACCTCGTACTTGCGCAACTTTGCTCCGTACACCTCGTACTTGGCGGCGTCTCTCCATACACCTTGTACACGTGCGGCTCCACTCCGCTCCGCACACATCGTACACGTGCGGTTCCGCTCCGTACACCTCGTACACGCGCTGCTCTGCTCTGCACACCTTGTAAATGCGCGACTCTGCTCCGCACACCTCATACACGTGCGGCTCCGCTCCATACACCTCGTACATGCGTGGCTCCGCTCCTTACACGCCGTACACTCGCTGCTTTGCTCTGTACACCGCGTACACGTGCGCCTCTGCTCTGCACACCTCGTACATGCGCGGCTCCGCTCTGCACACCTCATACACGTGCGGCCCCGCTCCATACACCTCGTACACGTGTGGCTCCGCTCCTTACACATCGTACACTCGCAGCTCTGCTCTGTACACCTCGTACACGTGTGGCTCTGCTCTGTACACCTCGTACACGCACGGCTCCGCTCCGCACACTCGTACATGGGCGGCTCCGCTTCGCACACTCGTACACACGCGGCTCTGCTCCGTACACCTCGTACACGCGCGGCTCTGCACCGTACACCTCACACATGCGTGACTGCTCCGAACACCTCATACACTCGCGGCTCCGCTCCGCACACTCGTACACGCGCGGCTCTGCTCTGTACACTTCGTACACCCGCGGCTCCGCACACTCGTACACGCGCGGCTCCACTCCGCACACTCGTATACGCGCGGCTCTGCTCCGTACACCTCGTACACGCACGTCTCTGCTCCGTACACCTCGTACACTCGCAGCTCCGCTCCGCACACTCGTACACGCGTGGCTCCGCTCCGCACACTCGTACATGCGCGTCTCTGCTCCGTACACCTCGTACATGCGCAGCTCTGCTCCGTACCCCTCATACACGCGTGACTCTGCTCTGTACACCTCGTACACTCGCGGCTCCGCTCCGCACACTCGTACATGCGCGGCTCCGCTCCGCACACTCGTACATGCGCGGCTCTGCTCCTTACATCTCGTACACACGCGGCTCCGCTCCGCACACTCGTACACTGGAGACTCTGCTCCATACACCTCCTACACGCGTGGCTCCGCTTTGTACACCTCGTACAAGCGTGGCTCCGCTCCGTACACCTCGTACACGCGCGGCTCTGCTCCTTGCACGTCGTTCACGTGCGGCTCCGCTCCGCACACCTCGTAAACGCGTGGCTTTGCTCCGTACACCTTGTACACGCGCGGATCCGCTCCGCACACTGGTACTAGCGCGGCTCTTCTCCGTACACTTCATACACGCGTGGCTCCGCTCTGCACATATCGTACACGCCCGACTCTGCTTCGTACACCTCGTACACGCGCGGCTCCGCTCGGCACACCTCATACACGCGTGGCTCAGCTCCACACACATCGTACACGCTCGACTCCGCTCCACACACCTCGCACACGTGCGGCTCTGCTCCACACACCTCGTACTCGCGTGTCTCTGCTCCACACACCTCGTACACGTGCGGCTCCGCTCCGCACACCTCGTACACGCATGGTTCCGCTCCGTACAGCTCGTACACTTGCTGCTCCGCTCCGTACACCTCATACACGCGTGGCTCCGGTCCGTACACCTCGCACACGCACGGCTCCGCTCCGCACACCTCGTCCACGCGCGGCTCCGCTCCGCACACCTCGTACACGTGTGTTTCTGCTCCACAACCTCATACACGCTGGGCTCCGCTCTGCACACCTCGTACACGCACGGCTCCTCTCCCTACAGCTCGTACACGCACGGCTCCACTCCTTAAATGTCGTACACGTGCGGCTCCGCACACCTCGTACACACGCGGCTCCGCTCTGTAAACCTCGTAAATGCGTGGCTCCGCTCCGTACACCTCGTAAACTCGCGGCTCCACTCCATACACCTCATACACGTGCGGCTCCGCTCCGCACACTCGTACACGCGCTGCTCTGATCCGTACACCTCGTACACGCGCGGCTCCGATCCGTACGGCTTGTACACGCGTGGCTCCGCTCCGTACAGCTTGTACATGCGCGGCTCCGCTCCGTACACCTTGTACACGTGCGGATCCGCTCCGCAAACTCGTACACACGCTGCTCTGCTCTGTACACCTCGTACACGCGCGGCTCCGCTCTGCACACTCGTACACGTGCGGCTCTGCTCCGTACACCTCGTACATGCACAGCTATGCTCCGTACAGCTAGTACACGTGCGGCTCCGCGCCGTACACCTAGTACAAGCGCGGATCTGCTCCGCACACTCGTACACTCACTGCTCTGCTCTGTACACCTCGTACACATGCGGCTCCGCTCCGCACACCATGTACATGCGCGGCTCTGCTCCGTACACCTAGTACACATGTGGCTCCACTCCGTACACCTCGTACACGCGTTGCTTCGCTCCGTACATCTCGTACACACGCGGCTCCGCTCCAGCTCTGCACACTCGTACACATGCTGCTCTGCTCTGTACACCTCGTACATGGGTGGCTCTGCTCCGCACACATCGTACACACGCGACGCTGCTCCGTACGCCTTGTACATGTGCGGCTCAACTCCGTACAACTCGTAGAAGCGCGGCTCCGCTCTATACACCTCGTACACGCGCGGCTCTGCTCCGTACACCTCATAGACGCGCAATACCCCTCCGTACACCGCGTACACGTGTGGCTCTGCTCCGTACACCTCGTACACGCGTGGCTCCGCTCCGCACACCTTGTACACGTGCGGATCTGCTCCGCACACCTCATACACGCGTGTCTTCGCTCTGCACACATCGTACACGCACGGCTGTGCTCCACAACTCGTACACGCGCGGCTCCGCTCCGCACACCTCGTACATGCAAGGTTCCGCTCCGTACAGCTCTTACATGCGTGGCTCCGTTCCGTACAGCTCGTACATGCGCGGCTCCGCTCCGTACAGCTCGTACATGCGCAGCTCCGCTCCGTACACCTTGTACACGTGCGGATCTGCTCCGCACACCTCATACACGCGTGTCTCCGCTCTGCACACCTCGTACACGCACGGCTGTGCTCCACAACTCGTACACGTGCGGCTCCGCTCCGCACACCTCGTACACGCGCGGCTCAGCTCCACACACCTCGTACACGCGTGTCTCCGCTCCACACACCTCGTACATGCGCGGCTCCGCTCTGCACATTTCGTACACGCGCGGCTCTGCTCCGTACACCTCATAGACGCGCAATACCCCTCCGTACACCGCGTACACGTGTGGCTCTGCTCCGTACACCTCGTACACGCGTGGCTCCGCTCCGCACACCTTGTACACGTGCGGATCTGCTCCGCACACCTCATACACGCGTGTCTTCGCTCTGCACACCTCGTACACGCACGGCTGTGCTCCACAACTCGTACACGCTCGGCTCCGCTCCGCACACCTCGTACATGCAAGGTTCCGCTCCGTACAGCTCGTACATGCGTGGCTCCGTTCCGTACAGCTCGTACATGCGCGGCTCCGCTCCGTACAGCTCGTACATGCGCGGCTCCGCTCCGTACACCTTGTACACGTGCGGATCTGCTCCGCACACCTCATACACGCGTGTCTCCGCTCTGCACACCTCGTACACGCACGGCTGTGCTCCACAACTCGTACACGTGCGGCTCCGCTCCGCACACCTCGTACACGCGCGGCTCAGCTCCACACACCTCGTGCACGCGTGTCTCCGCTCCACACACCTCGTACATGCGCGGCTCCGCTCTGCACATTTCGTACACGCGCGGCTCTGCTGTGCACACTCGTACATGCGCGGATCCGCTCCACACACTCGTACATGAGCTGCCATGCTGTGTACACCTCATACACACACGGCTCCGCTCCACACACCTCGTACATGCGCGGCTCCGCTCCGCACACCTTGTACATGCGCGGCTCCGCTCCGCACACCTTGTACACGCGCAACTCCGCTTTGCACACCTCGTACACGCGTGACTCCGCACACTCGTACACGCACGGTTCCGCTCCATACACTTTGTACACGCGCAGCTCCGTTCTGCACATCGTACACGCACGGCTCCGCTCCGTACAGCTCGTACACGCGCGGCTCCACTCCGTACACCTTGTACACACACGGATCCGCTCCACACACCTCATACACGCGTGTCTCCGCTCTATACACCTCGTACACGCGCGGCTCCACTCCGTACACCTTGTACACGAGCGGCTAAGCTCCGCACACTCGTACACTTGCCGCTCTGCTCCGCACACCTCGTACACGCGTGGGTCCGCTCCGCACACCTCGTACACGCATGTCTGCGCTCTGCACACCTCGTACATGCACGGCTCCGCTCTGTACAGCTCGTACACGCGCGGCTCCGCTCCGTACAGCTCGCACACGCGCGGCTCCGCTCCGTACACTTTGTACACTCTCGGATCCGCTCCGTACACGCGCGGCTCCGCTCCATACACTTTGTACACGCGCAGCTCTGCTCTGCACACCTCGTACATGCACGGCTCCGCTCCATACACTTTGTACACACGCGGATCCGCTCCGCACACCTCGTACACGATTGGCTCCGCTCCACACACTCGTACATGTGCGGCTCCGCTCCGCACACCTCGTACACGCGCGACTCCGCTCCGCACACTTCGTACACGCGCGGCTGTACTCCACACACCTCGTACACGCGTGTCTCCTCTCCACACCTCGTACTTGTGCGGCTCTGCTCCACATACCCCGTACACGCACGGCTCCGCTCTGCACACCTCGTACACGCTAAGCTCCGCTCCGTACACCCTGTACATGCGTGGATCCGCTCCGCACACTCGTACACGCGCTGCTCTGCTCCGTACACCTCGTACACGTGCGGCCCGCTCCGTACAGCTCGTACACGTGCGGCTTTTCTCTGTACACTTTGTACATGCGCGGATCCGCTACGCACACCTCGTACACATGCGGCTCCGCTCCATACAACTCATACACGATTGGCTCTGCTCCGTACTTCTTGTACACGCATGGTTCCGCTCCATACACTTTCTAAACGTGCAGCTCCGCTCTGCACACCTCGTACATGCACGGCTCCGCTCTGTACAGCTCATACACGCGCGGCTCCGCTCTGTACACTTTGTACACGTGTGGATCCGCCCCACTCCGCACACCTTGTACATGATTGGCTCCGCTCCGCACACTCGTACATGTGCGGCTCTGCTCCGCACACCTTGTAAACGCGCGGCTCCGCTCCGCACACCTCGTACACGCGCGGCTCTGCTCCACACACCTCGTACACGCGTGTCTCTGCTCCACACACCTCGTACACGTGCGGCTCCGCTCCGCACACCTCGTACACGCATGGTTCCGCTCCGTACAGCTCGTACACTTGCTGCTCCGCTCCGTACACCTCATACACGCGTGGCTCCGGTCCGTACACCTCGCACACGCACGGCTCCGCTCCGCACACCTCGTCCACGCGCGGCTCCGCTCCGCACACCTCGTACACGTGTGTTTCTGCTCCACAACCTCATACACGCTGGGCTCCGCTCTGCACACCTCGTACACGCACGGCTCCTCTCCCTACAGCTCGTACACGCACGGCTCCACTCCTTAAATGTCGTACACGTGCGGCTCCGCACACCTCGTACACACGCGGCTCCGCTCTGTAAACCTCGTAAATGCGTGGCTCCGCTCCGTACACCTCGTAAACTCGCGGCTCCACTCCATACACCTCATACACGTGCGGCTCCGCTCCGCACACTCGTACACGCGCTGCTCTGATCCGTACACCTCGTACACGCGCGGCTCCGATCCGTACGGCTTGTACACGCGTGGCTCCGCTCCGTACAGCTTGTACATGCGCGGCTCCGCTCCGTACACCTTGTACACGTGCGGATCCGCTCCGCAAACTCGTACACACGCTGCTCTGCTCTGTACACCTCGTACACGCGCGGCTCCGCTCTGCACACTCGTACACGTGCGGCTCTGCTCCGTACACCTCGTACATGCACAGCTATGCTCCGTACAGCTAGTACACGTGCGGCTCCGCGCCGTACACCTAGTACAAGCGCGGATCTGCTCCGCACACTCGTACACTCACTGCTCTGCTCTGTACACCTCGTACACATGCGGCTCCGCTCCGCACACCTTGTACATGCGCGGCTCTGCTCCGTACACCTAGTACACATGTGGCTCCACTCCGTACACCTCGTACACGCGTTGCTTCGCTCCGTACATCTCGTACACACGCGGCTCCGCTCCAGCTCTGCACACTCGTACACATGCTGCTCTGCTCTGTACACCTCGTACATGGGTGGCTCTGCTCCGCACACATCGTACACACGCGACGCTGCTCCGTACGCCTTGTACATGTGCGGCTCAACTCCGTACAACTCGTAGAAGCGCGGCTCCGCTCTATACACCTCGTACACGCGCGGCTCTGCTCCGTACACCTCATAGACGCGCAATACCCCTCCGTACACCGCGTACACGTGTGGCTCTGCTCCGTACACCTCGTACACGCGTGGCTCCGCTCCGCACACCTTGTACACGTGCGGATCTGCTCCGCACACCTCATACACGCGTGTCTTCGCTCTGCACACCTCGTACACGCACGGCTGTGCTCCACAACTCGTACACGCGCGGCTCCGCTCCGCACACCTCGTACATGCAAGGTTCCGCTCCGTACAGCTCTTACATGCGTGGCTCCGTTCCGTACAGCTCGTACATGCGCGGCTCCGCTCCGTACAGCTCGTACATGCGCAGCTCCGCTCCGTATACCTTGTACACGTGCGGATCTGCTCCGCACACCTCATACACGCGTGTCTCCGCTCTGCACACCTCGTACACGCACGGCTGTGCTCCACAACTCGTACACGTGCGGCTCCGCTCCGCACACCTCGTACACGCGCGGCTCAGCTCCACACACCTCGTACACGCGTGTCTCCGCTCCACACACCTCGTACATGCGCGGCTCCGCTCTGCACATTTCGTACACGCGCGGCTCTGCTCCGTACACCTCATAGACGCGCAATACCCCTCCGTACACCGCGTACACGTGTGGCTCTGCTCCGTACACCTCGTACACGCGTGGCTCCGCTCCGCACACCTTGTACACGTGCGGATCTGCTCCGCACACCTCATACACGCGTGTCTTCGCTCTGCACACCTCGTACACGCACGGCTGTGCTCCACAACTCGTACACGCTCGGCTCCGCTCCGCACACCTCGTACATGCAAGGTTCCGCTCCGTACAGCTCGTACATGCGTGGCTCCGTTCCGTACAGCTCGTACATGCGCGGCTCCGCTCCGTACAGCTCGTACATGCGCGGCTCCGCTCCGTACACCTTGTACACGTGCGGATCTGCTCCGCACACCTCATACACGCGTGTCTCCGCTCTGCACACCTCGTACACGCACGGCTGTGCTCCACAACTCGTACACGTGCGGCTCCGCTCCGCACACCTCGTACACGCGCGGCTCAGCTCCACACACCTCGTGCACGCGTGTCTCCGCTCCACACACCTCGTACATGCGCGGCTCCGCTCTGCACATTTCGTACACGCGCGGCTCTGCTGTGCACACTCGTACATGCGCGGATCCGCTCCACACACTCGTACATGCGCTGCCATGCTGTGTACACCTCATACACACACGGCTCCGCTCCACACACCTCGTACATGCGCGGCTCCGCTCCGCACACCTTGTACATGCGCGGCTCCGCTCCGCACACCTTGTACACGCGCAACTCCGCTTTGCACACCTCGTACACGCGTGACTCCGCACACTCGTACACGCACGGTTCCGCTCCATACACTTTGTACACGCGCAGCTCCGTTCTGCACATCGTACACGCACGGCTCCGCTCCGTACAGCTCGTACACGCGCGGCTCCACTCCGTACACCTTGTACACACACGGATCCGCTCCACACACCTCATACACGCGTGTCTCCGCTCTATACACCTCGTACACGCGCGGCTCCACTCCGTACACCTTGTACACGAGCGGCTAAGCTCCGCACACTCGTACACTTGCCGCTCTGCTCCGCACACCTCGTACACGCGTGGGTCCGCTCCGCACACCTCGTACACGCATGTCTGCGCTCTGCACACCTCGTACATGCACGGCTCCGCTCTGTACAGCTCGTACACGCGCGGCTCCGCTCCGTACAGCTCGCACACGCGCGGCTCCGCTCCGTACACTTTGTACACTCTCGGATCCGCTCCGTACACGCGCGGCTCCGCTCCATACACTTTGTACACGCGCAGCTCTGCTCTGCACACCTCGTACATGCACGGCTCCGCTCCATACACTTTGTACACACGCGGATCCGCTCCGCACACCTCGTACACGATTGGCTCCGCTCCACACACTCGTACATGTGCGGCTCCGCTCCGCACACCTCGTACACGCGCGACTCCGCTCCGCACACTTCGTACACGCGCGGCTGTACTCCACACACCTCGTACACGCGTGTCTCCTCTCCACACCTCGTACTTGTGCGGCTCTGCTCCACATACCCCGTACACGCACGGCTCCGCTCTGCACACCTCGTACACGCTAAGCTCCGCTCCGTACACCCTGTACATGCGTGGATCCGCTCCGCACACTCGTACACGCGCTGCTCTGCTCCGTACACCTCGTACACGTGCGGCCCGCTCCGTACAGCTCGTACACGTGCGGCTTTTCTCTGTACACTTTGTACATGCGCGGATCCGCTCCGCACACCTCGTACACATGCGGCTCCGCTCCATACAACTCATACACGATTGGCTCTGCTCCGTACTTCTTGTACACGCATGGTTCCGCTCCATACACTTTCTAAACGTGCAGCTCCGCTCTGCACACCTCGTACATGCACGGCTCCGCTCTGTACAGCTCATACACGCGCGGCTCCGCTCTGTACACTTTGTACACGTGTGGATCCGCCCCACTCCGCACACCTTGTACACGATTGGCTCCGCTCCGCACACTCGTACATGTGCGGCTCTGCTCCGCACACCTTGTAAACGCGCGGCTCCGCTCCGCACACCTCGTACACGCGCGGCTCTGCTCCACACACCTCGTACACGCGTGTCTCTGCTCCACACACCTCGTACACGCGCGGCTCTGCTCCACACACCTCGTACACGTACGGCTCTGCTCTGCACACCTTGTACACACCTGTCTCCACTCCATACACCTCGTACACGCGCGGCTCCGCTCCACACACCTCGTACACGCGCAGCTCCGCTCCGCACACCTTGTACACGCGTGTCTCCGCTCCACACACCTCGTACACGCGCGGCTCCGCTCTGCACACCTCATACATGCTCGGCTCCGCACACTCTTACACGCGCGGCTCCGCTCCGCACACTCGTACACGCGCTGCTCTGCTCCGTACACCTCGTACACGTGCGGCCCGCTCCGTACAGCTCATACACGCGCGGCTTTTCTCTGTACACTGTGAACACGCGCGGATCCGCTCCGCACACTCGTAAATGCGCAGCTCTGCTCCATACACCTCGTACACGCGCGGCTCCGTTTCGCACACATCATACACGCTCGGCTCCGCTCCGTACAACTCGTACACGCGCATCTCCATTCCGTAAAACTCGTACACGCGCGGCCCCTCTCCGCACACCTCGTACACGCGCGGCTCTGCTCCGTACACGTCGTACACACGCGGCTTCGCTCCGTACACCTCGTACTTGCGCAGTTTCGCTCCGTACACCTCGTACTTGCGCGGCCTCGCTCCGTACACATTGTACACGTGCGGCTCCACTCCGCTCCGCACACCTCGGACACGTGCGGCTCCGCTCCCTACACCTCGTACATTCGCGGCTCTGCTCTGCACACCTTGTACACGTGCGTCTCCGCTCCTTACACGTCGTACATGCGCTGCTCTGCACACCTCGTAAACGCGCGACTCTGCTCCGCACACCTCGTACACGCGCGTCTCCGCTCCTTACACGTCGTACATGCGCTGCTCTGCTCTGCACACCTCGTACACGCGCGGCTCCTCTCCGCACACCTCATACATGCGCGGCTCTGCTCTGTACACCTCGTACACCCGCGGCTCCGCTCCGCACACCTAGTACACGCGCGGCTCCGCTCCGCACACCTCGTACACGCGGGGCTCTGCTCCGCACACCTCGTACACGCGCGGCTCCGCTCCACACACCTCGTACACGCGCGGCTCCGCTCCGCACACCTTGTCCACGCGCGGCTCCGCTTCATACACCTCGTACATTGTTGAGTTGATCAAAAATGTTGTGACGTTTGGTGTTTTCACGTCAGTTTTGCCCAGCTTCACCAAAATGGGCAGAGTTGGGGCAGGATGGAAGTGTGGCACCACAGCTTGTCTAATTCATAGCGAACTGTGGCTTCCCTTACACCAGAAATCTTACTCCAGTCTGTGACTGGAGTAAGATTTGTGGCAAGGTGCACACACCACTTGTCAGAAGCGCAAAATTCATGCGCCACTTAATGAATCTGGACCGTCTGACTCCAGCACGCTCCCTCATCAAGAGCAGCTTGAATATGGCCAGTCTTAATGAATCCGTGTCCTAAGTGCTTTATTAGTTAAAGAATAAACATTTTAATTTTTGTTTTGTAAATTAATATTACACATGAAAATAAGTAATTTTATAATCTTATCAGAGAAGTCTTCTTTTTCCTGCTGGATTGATCTTTCAGTCTCAATTCGCGGTAACATCTGTAAAATCTGTATTCAGTGAAGACAAACTTTCCTATTAGTGAGATAGATGACAGTTAGTGCTATTAATACTCTTTACAGAAGGAAGGGGAGGAGCTAGCGGAAGGGGGAGGAGCTAGCGGAAGGCACAGACCTTCTGCTGCAAGTTCTCCTGAAACCACAGTTACTTCTCCATGGAAGATTGCAGCTGGTGTTTATACATAGAATCCTAGAACATTAGAATTGGAGGAACCTCCAGGGTCCTAGTGTCCAACCCCTGCTCAATGCAGGATTCACTAAAGCATCTCAGACAAATGTCTGTCCAGCCTCTGTTTGAAGACTTCCATTGAAGGAGAATTCACCACCTCTCGTGGCAGCCTGTTCCATTGAAAAACGCACCAAATCTGCAGCGTTTGCACACAGCCTTGTTGTTCTTTTGGTCACAGGCAGGTCTTTGCACAGTCCTGAATGATAAGTACAGCACATACACGCTAAGGCTATGTGCACACGTAGCAGATTTGATGCCTCTCTCTGGCAGAAAAAAACGCATGCAGATTTACATGCAGATTTACATGCAGATTTTCTGCCAGAGAGAAGTGTTTTTTCAGCGTTTTTTCAAGCACTTTTCCAAGTGATTTTGAGCATCACTTGGAAAAGTGCTTGAGAAGTTGGTCACACAATATAAATCCATGCAACCGGCAACCGGCATGGATTTATATTGTGTGACCAACTTAGATGCTTTAAATGCTGCATCTATAGTAAAAAAAAAAAGAAGTTAAAAATAAAAAAAACCCTGTATACTCACCTCTCCGGTCTCCTCCCGGCGGCGTCCTCTCTCTTCAGCGTCCCGCGGTGTACTGGCAGGACCTGCGGTGACATCATTTAGTCAGCTGATGGTCACGCGACCATCACCTGACCTCTGACATCAGTGGTCGCGTGACCATCAGCTGACTAGATGACGTCACCGCAGGTCCTGCCAGTACACCGCTGGACGCCGAGGAGAGAGGACGCCGCCGGGAGCAGACCGGAGAGGGGAGTATACAGGTTTTTTATTTTTAACTTATTTATTTATTTTTTTCACGGCTTGGTAGCCGGGATGAAGAGGAGTTGTAGTCTCTTCTTCATCCTGGGTGCCACACGCACCCCGATTACGCTGCAAATTCTCGGCCATTGAATTTAATTGAAACGCAGTAAATCCACATATACCTGCGGGTTTGCTGCTTTTCAATGGCCGCGTAATCGCGGTAGAAATGGTCATGCTGCGTGTTACAACGCAATGTGAATTTGGCGCGCTAATTAGCGCATCATGTGCACAGCACATCCCAATTCACATTGCTTGGCATGGCAGACGGTTTTACATGGGCACATAGCCTAAGAGCGGGGAGCGGCTCTAGTGTCACGGCTGGGATGGCACAATCACGGTCAGCAGGATACAGGGGACATTATCAGAAAGGAGGAGATGACGTCTCTTCCCTCTCGCCTATCAGAGAATAGATTACTGTATACGGGGGGCCTTATCCTCCTCTATTACACAGCACTCAGCTCCTAAAGGGAATGATTTGACCATAATACAATATATTTGAGTGGGGCCAGTGCTCCAGTTTTACCTTCATAATGTTGAATGGAGATTGATCAGTTCCAGTGTGTCTGAACAGGGTCCGAGCCCACATCTCCTGAGCTCAGGCTTTACACTGAGCATCACTGTCACGGAGGTCAGATTAGAAGGGCATGGAGCACGATGTGGATGGTTGCCTCCGTATCCGCCATTACCTGGACTGCTAGCTTTACCTGGACACTCTGGATCAGCTCCTCCGTCTTGTCGAGACCTCTAAGGGCCTGTTCACACAAGCAGATAAAATATCATCCAGAGTTTCATCCAGAAAAGTGGGAGAATTCTTTTCTCACTTGTCATCCATGTGCAGTCCAGATCTAATCTGGCTTTTTAACCATTTACAGTTTCCAGGGCTACAGGATTGCAATGTATCTGTAAAAAGCAGATTTTTTTCTGTACCCATAGACTTGAATGGGTGAATCTTGTCTGACGGATGAAACGAGGACATGCTGCCATTTTCTTTCTTTATTTTTTGCTCACACACAGATTCGATCAGTGACAAAAAAGAAAAATGACTCCTCTGCACTTTCCCATTGAATCCCATTGGTCTGAGTGCCGTCCATTTGTTCCACAGACAACTTTCCTACTGAAAATACATTCGTGTGAACGAGTCCTAAGAAAGACATTGTAATTGGTTATTAGATGTTGACTGAAGTTTGGCTCTGAAAATGCAGGGCTCTTAAAGACGTTCTCTAATACTTTAATGCAGATGATTTATGCATAAAATCGGTGGTCTATATCAGATCGTTGTAGGTCCGACTCTTGGCTCCCCACCAATAAGCTGTTTATAGCTCTGGCAACGGCCGGATGTAACTTGTGAGCAGAGCGCACCCCAGTGGCCACTGCCTGGTGCTGCAGATCACCTCCGGTACTCCTCAATAGCTGGTCTGCACCCGGCAGCGGCCGCAGTGTACGGAGCGGTTTTGTTCCACTTTGAACATTGCCTGCATCTTGCCAGAGGTGATGACAGCTGATCATCGGGGGGCCGATGGTTGGACCCCACCTATCTTATATTAATGACCTATCCAGTGGAGTATAAAAGTGTTTGATAACTCCTTTTAAAATCTTGTTTCCATCCCATTGTCTTATACAGCGTGTATCTGTGTTCTTTCTGTAACCAGATGGGCCTGACCTCTGATGGTTCTTCTAGGCTTCTATTACAGCTCTTACAGCCCCAGCATGCATCATTTGTGCTGGAGAGGAATATGAAGACGCAGGAGCAAATAGAAGAACAATTAGGAAAGCTTGGATTATTAGAAGAGCAAAAAATGCTCATAGTGGAGGTGAGACTATTATTATTTTTTATTTATTTTTTTTAACATTTTTTTATATTTTTTTATTTTTAGGACATTTGTTTCCTCTCTTCAGAAAATAACAGTAGATAAGATTGATTAAAGCTTCTGGAAAGGTGTTCAATAACGTCTGATCAGGTGGCTGGTTTGTAATGGTTGTCCCATCTTACCAATCCCTCTCTTCTACCATGAATGTGACATTGTGGGATGAATATATATATATGTATATGTGTATGTGTGAAAAGTTGTTTGCCCCTTCCTGATTTCTCATTCTTTTGCATGTTTGTCATACTTAAATATTTCAGATCTAAAAACAAATTTTAATATTAGACAAAGATAACACAAGTAACCACAAAATGCAGTTTTTAAATGAAGATCCTAATTATTAAGGGAAAAAGAAATCCAAACCTACAGGGCCCTTTGTGAAAAAGTGATTGCCCTCTAAACCTAATAACTGGTTGAAGCACCCTCAGCAACAACAACTACAATCAAGTGTTTGGGATAATTGGCAATGAGTCTTTTACAACACTCTGGAGGAATTTTTGCCCACTCATCTTTGCAAAATTGTTGTAATTTAGCCACATTGGAGGGTTTCCGAGCATGAACCGCTTTCTTAAGGTCAGGACTTTGACTAAGCCACTGCAAAGTCTTAATTTTGTTTTCCTTTAGCCATTCAGAGGTGGACTTAATAGTGTGTTTTGGATCATTGTCCTGCTGCATAACCCAAGTGCACTTCGGCTTGAGGTCATGAACAGATGGCCGGACATTCTCTTTCAGGATTTTTTGGTTAACCAGCAGAATTCATGGTTCCATTTACCACAGCAAGTCTTCCAGGTCCTGAAGCAGCATAACAGTCCCAGACCATCACGCTACCGCCACCATATTTTACTGTTGGTATGATGTTCCTTTTTTGAAATGCAGTGTTACTTCTACGCCAGATGTAATGGGACACACACCTTCCAAAAAGTTCAACTTTTGTCTTGTCAGTCCACTGAGTATTCTCCCAAAAGTCTTGGCGATCATCAAGATGTTTTCTGCCAAAACTGAGATGAGTCTTTGTTCTTATTGCTCAGCAGTGGTTTTCGTCTTGGAACTCTGCTATGCGTGTCATTTTTGCCCAGTCTCTTTCTTATGGTGTAGTCATGAACACTGTCCTTAACTGAGGCAAGTGAGACCTGCAGTTCTCTGGATGTTGTTGTGGGGTCTTTTGTGACCTCTTGGATGAGTCGTTGCTGCGCTCTTGGGGTAATTTTGATCAGCCGGACACGCCTAGGAAAGTTCACCATTGTTCCATATTTTCGCCTATTGTGGATAATGACTCCCACTGTGGTTCGCTGGAGTCCCAAATCTTTAGAAATGGCTTTAGAACTTTTTCCAGACTGATAGATCTCAATTACTTTGTTTCTCATTTGGTCCTGAATTTCTTTGGATCGCAGCATGATGTCTAGATTTAGAGGATCTTTTGTTCTACTTCACTTTGTCAGGCGTGTCCTATTTAAGTGATTTCTTGATTGAGACCACGTGTGGCAGTAAACAGGGCTGTGTGGGGCTATGGAAATTAAACTCAGCTTCCCAAAGATGTGACAAATCACAGTTAATTTATGTTTTAAGGAGGGAGGGACATCACTTTTTCACACAGGGCCCTGTAGGTTTGGATTTTCTTTTCCCTTAATCATAAAAACCTTCCTTTTAAAAACTGCATTTTGTGTATACTTGTGCTATCTTTGTCTAATAGGAGTCTGCTGCTGACATTGGTATTGGGGTAATGTCCCCCAATTCAGTTAATATCCTCCATCCTGGTATCCCATCTTGGTATACGTGGCCCTCATCCCCATCCTGGAATGCATGGCACCCCTTGATCCCCCATCCTGGTATTCATGGCACCCCTTTGATCTACCATCCTGGTATGCATGGCACCCCCTGATCCCCGTCCTAGTTTTCATGGCACCCCTTGATCCCCCATCCTGGTATGCATGGCACCCCTTGATCCCCCATCCTGGTATGCATGGCATCCCTTGATCACCCATCCTGGTATGCATGACACCCCTTGATCCCCCATTCTGGTATGTATGGCACCCCTTGATCACACATCCTGGATATATACAGTAACAGACCAAAAGTTTGGACACACCTTCTCATTTAAAGATTTTTCTGTATTTTCAATGACTATGAAAATTGTACATTCACACTGAAGGCATCAAAACTGTGAATTAACACATGTGGAATTATATACTTAACAAAAAAGTGTGAAACAACTGAAAATATGTCTTATATTCTAGGTTCTTCAAAGTAGCCACCTTTTGCTTTGATGACTGCTTTGCACACTCTTGGCATTCTCTTGATGAGCTTCAAGAGGTAGTCACCGGAAATGGTTTTCACTTCACAGGTGTGTCCTGTCAGGTTTAATAAGTGGGATTTCTTGCCTTATAAATGGGGTTGGGACCATCAGTTGTGTTGTGCAGAAGTCTGGTGGATACACAGCTGATAGTCCTACTGAATAGAATTTGTATTATGGCAAGAAAAAAAGCAGAAAAACACGTCCCCAGCATGAGACACCCATTCAGGGCCGGCGTAAGGGCAGGCAGACTAGGCATCTGCCTGGGGCCTCCAGCCCGTGGCGTGCCGCTATACGGCCCGTGAGTTCGTCCCCCCGCATCGCGCATTGAACTGTATTGGTAGCGGGGAAATGACTGTGCCTGCAGAGTGGAGCTGCTGAGACGCTCTGCAGAGCATGGAGCAGCTGGAGAACGAGGAGAGGTGAGTATTGTATGTATTTGTTTTTTATACGTGGTGACCATAATACTGCAGAACTGGGGGGCTGCATTATACTGTATGGAGTGGCTGAATTATACTCTATCATTGGGGCCGAATTATACTTTATCGAGGACTATGGGTTGCATTATATTATATGTACTATATGTTTGGCTGCTTTATACTATAGGGAGGCTGCATTATACTCTATTAAGGACTGAGGAGAATGCATTATACTATATGAAGGACTATGGGGAGTGCATTATACACTATGAAGGACTATGGAGAGTGCATTATACTATAGGGAGGGCATTATACTATATGGAGGGCTATAGGGAGTGCATTATACTATATGGAGGACTATGAGGTGCATTCCATTATATGGAGGACTATGGGGAGTATATTATACTATATGGAGGGATATGGGGAGTGTATTATACTATATGGAGGACTATGAGGTGCATTATACTATATGAAGGGCTATGGGGAGTGTATTATACTATATGGAGGGCTATGGGGAGTCTATTAAACTATATGGAGGACTATGAGGTGCATTATACTAATATGGAGGGCTATGGGGAGTACATTATACTATATGGAGGACAATGAGGTGCATTATACTATATGGAGGACAATGAGGTGCATTATACTATATGGAGGGCTATGGGGGAGTGTATTATACTATATGGAGGGCTATGGGGAGAGTATTATACTATATGGAGGACTATGAGGTGCATTATACTATATGGAGGGCTATGGGGAGTGTGTTATGCTATATGGAGGGCTATGGGGAGTGTATTATACTATATGGAGGACTATGAAGTGCATTATGCTATATGGAGGGCTATGGGGAGTGTATTATACTATATGGAGGACTATGAGGTGCATTATACTAATATGGAGGGCTATGGGGAGTGCATTATACTATATGGAGGGCTATGAGGTGCATTATACTATATGGAGGGCTATGGGGAGTGTATTATACTATATGGAGGGCTATGGGGAGTGTATTATACTATATGGAGGGCTATGGGGAGTGTATTATACTATATGGAGGACTATGAGGTGCATTATACCATATGGAGGGCTATGGGGAGTGTATTATACTATATGGAGGACTATGAGGTGCATTATACTATATGGAGGGCTATGGGGAGTGTATTATACTATATGGAGGACTATGAGGAGCATTATACTATATAGAGGGTTATGGGACAGTGTATTATACTATATGGAGGGCTATGGGGAGTGTATTATACTATATGGAGGGCTATGGGGAGTGTATTATACTATGTGGAGGACTATGAGGTGCATTATACTATATGGAGGACTATGGGTAGTATATTATACTATGTGGAGGGCTATGGGGAGTGTATTATACTATTTGGAGGAATATGGGCCATATTATACAATATTGAGCGCTGTGGGACACATTATACAATATGGAGGACTATGGGGTGTACATTATATTATAGGGAGGGCTATAGGGAGTGCATTATACTATATGGAGGGCTATGGGGCAGTGTATTATACTATATGGATTGCTGTGGGGCAGTGTATTATACTATACAGAGGGCTATGGGAAGTGTATTATACTATATGGAGGACCATGGGGAATGTATTATACTATATTGAGGAATATGGGTCACTTTATACAATATGGAGGGCTGTGGGGCACATTATACTATATGGAGGACTATTGGGAGTGCATTATACTATATGGAGGACTATGGGGAGTATATTATACTATATGGAGGACTTTGGGGAGTGCATTATACTATTTAGAGGGCTATGGGGAGTGTATTATACTATATGGAGGACTATGAAGTGCATTATACTATATGGAGGGCTATGGGAAGTGTATTATACTATATGGAGGACTATGAAGTGCGTTATACTATATGGAGGGCTATGGGGAGTGCATTATACTATATGGAGGGCTATGGGGAGTGCATTATACTATATGGAGGGCTATGGGGAGTGTATTATACTATATGGCGGACTATGAGGTTCATTATACAATATGGACGACTATGAGTTGCATTATACTATGTGGAGGGCTACGGGGAGTGTATTATACTATTTGGAGGAATATGGGTCACATTATACAATATGGAGCTCTGTGGGGCACATTATACAATATTGAAGACTTTGGGGAGTGCATTATACTATAGGGAGTGTATTATACTATATGGAGGGCTATGGGGCAGTGTATTATACTATATGGAGGGCTATGGGGCAGTGTATTATGTTATATGGAGGACTATGAGGTGCATTATACTATATGGAGGGCTATGGGGAATGTATTTACTATATTGAGGAATATGGGCCACATTATACAATATGGAGGGCTGTGGGGCACATTATACAATATGAAAGACTATGGGGAGTGCATTATACTATATGAAGGTCTATGGGGAGTATATTATACTATATGGAGGGCTATGAGGTGCATTATACTATATGCAGGGCTATGAGGTGCATTATACTATATTGAGAACTATGAGGTGCATTATACTATATAGAGAGCTATGTGAAGTGTATTATACTATTTGGAGGAATATGGGCCACATTATACAATATGGAGGGCTGTGGGGCACATTATACAATATGGAGGACTATGGCATGTATTATACTAAACAAGCAAAATGCTGCCTATTCATCGAGTAATTGGATTGTTTATGCCAGAACAAAAATCCTTGTTCTCAGCAGCACATCGGCCGGTGTAACCTGCAGATGTGCTGCTGATAACATGATGCTGTATGGGGACAGATTGATCTATTAGTGATTGTTCTGTATCCATCATTCTTCCTCAGCTGGTGTAAAGAGGCCGGGAAACAAGCGTCGAACGGCTTCAGTATTGTGGATTGCGCTCGTTTAGCGGCCTGATCTCAGCGCATGTACATACAAGCTAAATGTTTGTGTGGTGCTGTATGTCAGCATTTGGGACCCCACTTTAAACTTTTCCCCAGGGCCCCACTGTATCTAAAATCAGCCCTGCACCCATTTAAATGGTTCCCGTCCGCTGCACAGACTGGGAGAGAGAGGGGAGACTATTTGTGGCTTATGTAGTGGCGCTCAGTTTTGTGGACATCGGAGGGAAAGTTTTCTTTTAATTTATGAAATTCAATTCATGTGCTAAATTTACAAAAAATATTAGTAACAATTCAACTTTATTTTAATCCTTAGGTTATGGGTGAGGATCTTTTGGCAGAAAGAACAGAGGAAGGACAAATGGACACAAAACCGCTCAGACATTGGCCTCTTACATAATGGCGTCTGACGCCGAGTTCAGAGTCAAATGGTTTCAGAAAGCGACCACTTTCCTAATGAGCAGCGAGTAAAGATGATCAGCTCTCCGCCATCACTGACTGTCTGCCAACTGGAGCTTGTCCATCTCTAATCATTCCTGCTCAATGGGGGCCACAATATTTTCACTTCACAGTAATCACTGACATCTTTTCGGAGTATATTGTATACATAGTGATCTTTATACGGCTGGAGCACTTACAGTAGCCAATCAGATGGCATGCAGGTAGCGTTGTGCGAGATCCAGTATGCCGTCCTGCTTCTATCATTAGAGGGTCCTGCTAGAGAACAGCGGCCACACTATTATACTGTGTCCAGAGTTACAGGAGTCTGTCAGATGTGGACTGCTACGTTGCAAAAAATGCTTAATAAGTTATTTTTTTTCAAACTGGATTGATATGCAAAATATTTTTAATAAAATCATTTTCTTATACTTGCAGGGTTTCTGTTTATTCAGTAATGTTGTAGCTGTTTTCTCTCACGCTGTGGATGATTGTAAATGAATACAGTTTCCTACATAATCATTGCAGCGGATCAGTTAAAAACGGGTGCTGTATGTGTTGTACCCAGGGCCGGCATCACCACCCGGGCAAGTGCCTGGGCCCTGAGCGAGCAGGGGGCCCACTCACCCTCTGGAACACCAGCGCGCTATGGGGCCCATGAGTCAGCGGGGCCTGATGCCAGCGAATGGGCACTTGCACTGGGCCTTCCCCAGTGCTTTAAACTGTTTGCAATACTTACCTCTCCCTGTTCCTCTGCTGCTCCTGTCTTCTGCGTCTTCTTACTCTGTGACATCTCAGGGCAGAGGGCGCGATAACGTCACTACAGAGCGCCCTCTGCTGAGCAGTCCCAGTGCAGAGAGTCGGAAGACTCTGATGAGACAGGCCTGCTTCCAGCAAGGAGCGGTGAGTATTTGATTTTTTTTTTTTATGTAAGGAGTATTATATGGGGCTCATTATCTATTGAACAATATATGGGGCCCATTATGTATGGAGTATTATATGGGGTTTATTATCTATTGAACAATATATGGGGCTCATTATGTATGGAGTATTATATGGGGCTCATTATCTATTGAACAATATATGGGGCTCATTATGTATTGAGTATTATATAGGGCCCATTATCTATGGAGTATTATATGGGGCCTATTCTTTATGGAGCAATATATTGGGCCCACTATTTATGGAGCAATATATAGGGCCCATACTGTATGGAGCAATATATGGGGCCCATACTGTATGGAGCAATATTTGGGCTCCATTATTCTGTATGGAGCATTATATGGTACCTATTATGTATGGAACAATATATGGGGCTCATTTTACTTTATGGAGCAATATATGGGGTCCATTATACTGAATGGAGCAATATATGGGGATCATACTGTTTGGAGCATTATATGTGGTCCATTATTCTGTATGGAGCAATATATGGTGCCCATAGTACTGGATGCAGGACCATGTGCTGCCCATAATACTGTATGGAGTACTATGTAGTGCCCATAATACTGTATGGAGGACCATGTGGTGCCCATAATACTGTATAGAGGACCATGTGGTGTCCATAATACTGTATGGAGGACCATGTGGTGCCCATAATACTGTGTGGAGGACCATGTGGTGCCCATAATACTGTATATGGAGGACCATGTGGTGCCCATAATACTGTATGTGGAGGACTACGTGGGGCCCATAATACTGTATAGAGGACTATATTGTCTGGTCTGAACTGTGAGCTGGGAGGATTCGCCGGTTTCTGAGCTGTTATAGACTTTACAATAGATATCACTCATGTAATGTGAGAAGTCAGTGAAATCTTTAGCATTGTACTATACCTATATTTCTGTGCATCATGAATCGTGGTCGGTGTGAAAGGGGCCCACTGAGACTTTTGCCCGGGGCCCATGAAATCCTGGAGCCGGCCCTGGTTGTGGCATCTATGTGTTTTTGTACTGGATGCATGAGTTTTAATGGCGAATTTCTTTAAAAAAACAGTGGGATAAACCGTCATCTGAACTTGTCCCTTAACTTACATTGGTCTGTGAGGTGATCTGAAAGCAGAAAATCCAATGCTGACTTCTAGAACATTTGGGGTAACTTTCCCGCATTGGTCTCTACATAATCTGTGAATTCAGGGAACTGCTAGATCTGCAGCAGATAAAAGAGGGATTATATCAAAATGCCATCATGCAGACCAGCAAGTGACACATCGCTGGGATAAGGTCCTCTGCCCCGACTTGTTGCTTTTAGATTACATACCAAAACCTGATGACAGTTTCCCTGTAATAAAATCCCAGAGCTTCTCCCATGGGAAATCCAGCGGGTGGCAGATACTGGCCTGGAATCCTGCAGATACACAGCACTGCCGTCACCTATACACTGCATTGTGAAAGGATTTGCCCCCTTGAACTTTTCTACCTTTCGCCACATTTCTGGCTTCAAACATAAAGATATAAAATTCTATTTTTGGGGGAAGAATCAACAACAAGTGGGACACAATCGTGAAGTGGAAGGAAATTTATTTGCTATTTTAAACTTTTTTAACAAATTAAAAACTGAAAAGTGGGGCGTGCAATAATTATTCGGCCCCCTTGAGTTAATACTTTGTAGCGCCACATTTTTGCTGCGATTACAGCTGCAAGTCGCTTGGGGTATGTCTCTATCCAGTTTTGCACATCAAGTGGCTGAAATTCTTGCCCATACTTCCTTGCAAAACAGCTCGAGTTCATTGAGGTTGGATGGAGGGCGTTTGTGAACAGCAGTTTTCAGCTCTTTCCACAGATTCTCGATTAGATTCAGGTCTGGACTTTGACTTGGCCATTCTAACACCTGGATATGTTTATTTTTGAACCATTCCATTGTAGATTTTGCTTTATGTTTGGGATCATTGTCTTGTTGGAAGATAAATCTCCGTCCCAGTCTCAGGTCTTTGCAGACTCCAACAGGTTTTCTTTCAGAATGGTCCTGTATTTGGCTCCATCCATCTTCCCATCAATTTTAACCATCTTCTCTGTCCCTGCTGAAGAAAAGCAGGCCCAAACCATGATGCTGCCACCACCATGTTCGACAGTGAGGATGGTGTTTTGAGGATGATGAGCTGTGTTGCTTTTACGCCAAACATATCGTTTTGCATTGTGGCCAAAAAGTTCGATTTTGGTTTCATCTGACCAGAGCACCTTATTCCACATGTTTGGTGTGTCTCCCAGATGGCTTGTGGCAAACTTCAAACGAGACTTTTTATGGATATCTTTGAGAAATGGCTTTCTTCTTGCCATTCTTCCGTAAAACCCAGATTTGTGCAGTGTACAACTGATTGTTGTCCTATGGACAGACTAACCCACCTCAGCTCTAGATCTCTGCAGTTCATCCAGAGTGATCATGGGCCTTTTGGCTGCATCTCTGATCAGTCTTCTCCTTGTTCGAGATGATAGTTTTAGAGCAGTGTTTCCCATACTCCAGTCCTCACAGACCCCACAGGTCATGTTTTCAGGATTTACATAGTATTGCACAGGTGAGAGAATTCCTGATGCCTTGATGATACTTCCATCACCTATGCAATACTAATGGAAATCCTGAAAACACGACCTGTGGGGGTCCGTGAGGACTGGAGGTTTGGGAAACACTGGTTTAGAGGGACGGCCAGATCTTGGTAGATTTGCATTGTCTGATACTCCTTCCATTTCAATATGGTCGCTTGCACAGTGCTCCTTGAAATGTTTAAAACTTGGGAAATCTTTTTTGTATCCAAATCCGGCTTCGAACTTCGCCACAACAGTATCTCGGACCTGCCTGGTGTGTTCCTTGGTGTTCATGATGCTCTCTGCACTTGAAACAGAACCCTGAGACTATCACACAGCAGGTGCATTTATACAGAGACTTGATTACACACAGGTGGATTCTAGTTATCGTTACCAGTCATTTAGGACAACATTGGATCAGTGGATTCTAGTTATCATTACCAGTCATTTAGGACAACATTGGATCATTCGGAGATCCTCCCTGAACTTCTGGAGTGAGTTTGCTGCACTGAAAGTAAAGGGGCCGAATAATATTGCACTTTTCATTTTTTATTTTTTTTTAACAAGTTTAAAATATCCAATAAATTTTCATTCCCACTTGTTGATTCTTCCCAAAAATTTGAATTTTATATCTTTATGTTTGAAGCCAGAAATGTGGCAAAAGGTAGAAAAGTTCAAGGGGCCAAATCCTTTCACAATGCGCTGTATCTACCACTCGCTGACCTCCCTCTGTGAGAAGCTGATGGTTATTAATGATGGAATACAATGTTTATTATAGCGGTGAGTGCTGCATTCACTTCTTACACTCATTCATGTGGATTTGTCTGATTAGTGACCTGCACCAGCTTATATCATGGGGCTGCTCAAAGTATAAAAATTTACCAAAAAGGTGTGGTCTGTTTATTTTCTTTCGGTTTCCATTTTTTTTTACTTTTTTTTTTTTTCTTTACCTGGATCTTTCTGTAAAAAATAAATAAAAAATAAAATATAGTCAACTCTGGTATGCTCTACTACCATGAGATCCCCATAGTAAAGGCAGAATTTAATAAAGGGTTACACATTTATCCAAGACATTGAAAGTTATGGTTAAAATGGTAAAAAGACTTTTCTTTTTTTGCAGCAAAATTAGCTACAATTGCCCAGACAGGTTATATTTGCCCACAGCGTGGGACTGGGGAGACTGGGGCCCACCCTACAGCTAGATGCAGATACCTGTTAGCCTTTATCCCCGTTATAGTGGGACCTCGACTGTAAAACACAGGCGGCTCCTGCACATCTACTGTGCGCACAGCACAACTGGGATGGACAATTACGGTAGTTTGCATTAAAGGGCTTCTTTGGTGAAAACAAGTTATCACCGATCCATGGGCTCCTCAGGATTGGTGATAACTTAATGATCGCTTGGGTCCGACCATTGGAAACCGCACTGATCAGAATTGGGAAGTTTTATCCCTGACAGGACACTTTTATCCCCATTTTAAAATGCAGCGGCAGGTGGGAGTCTGACCGCAGATCCATTCATTCTCTTTGGGGCTTCCAGAAAAAGACAAGAGCAGCGCTCGCAGCATTGAGGGAATGAATGGATCAGTGGTGAAGTCGCACATGCTGCTCCAGTCTAGTGGGGATAAAAGCTCCACATTCTACCAATCGGTGCGGGTCCCAGCAGTCAGACCCCACCAATCAATACCTTATCACTTATCCTTTGGAAAGGTGATTACTTGTTTTCACAGTAGAATTCCTGTAAGTGCATCTTGTTCCAAGTATTTAATCACAAATCTAAATATAGATTATTCTCCTAATATCAGAGAGAACAATTCACTGATATACACAACCCAATCCACTTTTTCAAGACCAATAACACCACATTCAAGGGAGAATTAAGGTGACACTGTGACCAGACCACATATTACCAGCATAAAGCGACCGAATAATCCCACGTAGAAGGGAGAAATACAGCCACACCGTGACCAGACCACATATTACCAGCATATAGCGACCAAATAATTGCACATACAAGGGAGAAATACCACCACACCATGTCCACACCATATAGTGACCAAATAATAACACATACAGGGATAAATACCACACCATGCCCGGACCAGATATTACAACATAGTGACCGAATATTACAATACTGATCATTAATAAAATGTCCTCGGACTCACATTCAGTTGAAACCAGTGGGCCCCCTCTACGTCCTGCTCAGGGTCCTGCCAAGGACCCTGGCCCACCGGATAATCGTCCAGTGTCCGGTGCTCCAGTCAGACCCTGTTTGCCCACCAAACTCATCCATTTAAATGTCTGATTTTAGAGTTTGCATTGTGTTCCTTTTCTTTGCTTATAAAACATAATAATTATAGTCTATGGACCTTTTCTGATGCTGATGGTTCACAAAAGAAATTTGAGACATGTTTGATTGTAATCTGATTTGCAGATAAAACTGGCCCATTCAAATGATTGGGATTGCCAAAAAAAGATCCATTTGCATCCTTGTTCTGTATGTTTTTCACTGACTAATGTTAGAAGTTTGTAAATCTTCATCACTTTTTGTCTCTCATCAATAGGTGGCAGAAAATGTCATTTTTCAACATGAGGAGAGAAAACTTCATCCATCACTTTACCTGATGGGCCCATGTGTCAGATCAGCACAGAAGCAAATAGGCATCAATTGCTCATTTTTAAGTCCTCTTTAGCTCATAATGTGGAGTAACATTGTGTGGATCAGACACACAAAACTCTGTTCAAAGGTCGGCTTAGGGTTTACTTCATGTACACACAAATTGCCAAAGGAAAATAGAGATCCCTTAATAAAGACCTAAATATAAAACATAACTTTTATTTTGATTATTAGATATAATAACGGAAAAGATAACACACACTTAAAATCACACAGTACTGGATGTTTCTGATAATTCAGCGATGGGTTCTATGAGCCAGAACTATTGAAGTGCTTGTGCTTCTGTTATGGCAGTTGTGTATCGAGGGCTTATCTGTCTAATATATTATTCTTCAGAATAAATCACCACCAATAGTGAGTCCTCAATATAATCCTACTCGGGTATACACTACTCACTTTATTATCAGGGCTTATTTATCAGGAAATTGGATAAAAGGGATTATGCTATACGTAGCAAGAGAAAACTGCTTATATGTACAACTAAACTGGTCATCAAGGTGTTCAGCCGTCTCTCCAGTTTCTATAGATAGAAAAACTATTTGGATCACAATAGATATCTTTTCATATCCAAATGAGCCTTATTCGGCAATATTTGGTTTCATTCATAGTGGGCAGTGAGGTAAATGCTTCTACTGCCGCCCTTGTATCTCATCTATTAGACTTAGGAGCTGTAGCACTTATTTATCATTGTAGTGCTTTTCAATTGTCATTAGTGTTGAGCCATTCCGATACTG
>NW_027370639.1:0-34486 GCF_046119375.1 Phyllobates terribilis
ATATCAATTTCCCTATACACAGTATTCCATCTATCCATATATTACAGGTTTATATGTTTGCGTGCATCTCATATTACCTTGTGCCTTGATCTTTTTTGAAAAGCTAATGGAGGCATATTACACAGATGCCTCATTTTGCATTTTTATCAGATTTTGTGGTATATTAGCCTGATGAAGAGACTTGAGTAATCTCGAAAGCTTGCAATTTGTTACCATCTTTTCAGTTAGCCATTAATAGGTATCAACCACTGAGGACTCTCAAATCTAAATATTTTTCTATCTACTGACTAACATTGTACAAGAATATATATTTTACCTATAACAATATAACTAATGTTAATTTATTTGTTTTTAGCCTTAAAAGTTAGGACTCATCCAAGATATAAATTTAAAATGAAAAACAATATAACTAATGTTAATTTATTTGTTTTTAGCCTTAAAAGTTAGGACTCATCCAAGATATAAATTTAAAATGAAAACCCCCCCAGCAGGTTTGGATCCCGTAAAATGATTTGACTGAGGATCGCCGTCTGCTGTACCACTCCCTGCAGTGGCCACTACAGGAGAAATGTGGTATTACAAGCTGCCATTCAAATAGACAGGCGGGGTTTGCTGGAGCATCACTGCTTGGCATGGACTCTTTGCACTGATTCATAGAGCTGCAAAGATGGGGAGCCCCCCCAATAAAGTCTAATCGTATTTATGGAAAGGGGTTGTGGATATTGCGCAACACCCTTAAGCCTTTGGGATGGATCTTGTAGACTAGGGTAGATTGGTTGCATGGGTGAACTAGTCTTGCCCTTTTTAACATCTTAACTTCTCAAATATCAGCAAGTGTTTGCGGAATGTGTCCCACCGGGAAGCCTTCCAGTGCGCGCCGACCGCGCGGGTGACGTCGTGATTGTATTCTATTCATTTCCTCGAGGCTCCTTGTCACCAGAAGAGGTTATTTTTTATTCCGAGCACGCTTTCCTAATGCCTCGCATGTGTAGGGTACGATCAAATAAACGCGCGGCCCCCTGCACATATTTATTTACGTTGGGTGATTGGCACGGTAAAATATGTTTGTGTAATGGCTAGAGAACATTAGTATGGCCGTCAATGGCTCGCATTATGTAAATTGCCAATAAAAACATCTAGATTTCAGCTTGCCCTCTGCATGTAAGTGTGGGATGTGATTTATGTATACGGAACTAATGTGGAGAAAAATTGTTATTTTCTGGAGAAAGAAAGGACGGCTGCAGCCCAGGTAATTGGCAACTAGTTGATGAGGTTCAATGTAAATTTTACACCTTGAATGCAAAACATACGTTAAGGTGAACCGTGAATTGAAAAATCCTGAAATTTGACATATTTGTTAACGCTAAGGTTTAAGGAGCAAGTAATCAGAAAATGACATTTTATTTAAATCGTTTTAATATATACATTTTTTTTTTTTCTGTCTTTTGCGATTTTAAAATATTTTTTTATCTATAGTTTCTCCAAATATTGCAGTTCTCAATCTGACCACTAGGGAGCACACGACAGGCTGCTGACACTTCCTGCTTTCTGCAGATCTATTGCCTGCTTTGCTGTGTAGACTGTGACCGAGTCGGCAGAGTGTGGGCGATTAAATGGCAGCTCTATTACTGGAGGACACAATGATATAGACACTGACAAGGTTTTATATACTGCTCCCCTGATTCCAGAGAGGGAGGGGGGCTGTATTCCATCGCCATACTTATCAATATTTTTGTTGGCAGAATAAAATGTAAGTCTCGTCCTCAATAGTCCAAGGGAACGCACCGAAACAAAGTTGGACTACTTACATTTGGATCAAATTTACATACAGCCTGCGATTCTCAGCCCTGATTTTGTCAAGATGGTTTCCCAAAAAATAAGAAGAGTCCTGGCAAATGTAGGATTATTGACAACTATGTAGCACTTACTGGAGACTGTAAATTTGAGGCCTCGGAGAGGCAGCCATATGTCCAAAGTAAGTCCATGATGATACCAAAGAGGCAGATGCTAAGAGGAACCGTGCCAAGACATCTATTTGTACAATGTTCGGAGAGGCTGAAATTTTGCCTCATCTTATATTTCAATTTTTTTCTTATATTTATTGATGTTCCCTGATAAAAATAAATCAAGCACTGGTGAAAACATTTTAGAAATTGTGATCCAAGGGCCGAATTTCTCCCTCTGAAATGATCTAAGTCATCAATTGATATCAATGTGCATTTTTACTTCTCGAAGAGAAGAGGATCAGGCGGCTCCTTTCCTCTTTGATAACAGCTGATTACGAGGGTCCCGGGATAGGAACCTCATCCTTACCACAATCAGAACATGTTCAGGAACCTATGAAAGAAGGGAGGTAGCTCAAAATAAATACCCCCCCCCCATGGCCAAAGTCAGAGAAAGGAAAAAAGGCTCGACAGCACTGAATCCAGGCTCTACTTCCCATTAAACTCGTGGACTTCTGGTGTAGGCCTGCGTATGCTTGTGGATCTCAGGTGTAGGATTGTATATACTTCTAGACCTCGGGTGTAAGCATATATGTACTTGTGGACCTCAGGTGTAGGCCTATATATACTCATGGAGCTCAGGTGCAGGCCTATATATACTCATGGAGCTCAAGTGCAGGCCTATATATACTCATGGAGCTCAGGTGCAGGCCTATATATACTCATGGAGCTCAGGTGCAGGCCTATATATACTCATGGAGCTCAGGTGCAGGCCTATATATACTCATGGAGCTCAGGTGCAGGCCTATATATACTCATGGAGCTCAGGTGCAGGCCTATATATACTCATGGAGCTCAGGTGCAGGCCTATATATACTCATGGAGCTCAAGTGCAGGCCTATATATACTCATGGAGCTCAGGTGCAGGCCTATATATACTCATGGAGCTCAGGTGCAGGCCTATATATACTCATGGAGCTCAGGTGCAGGCCTATATATACTCATGGAGCTCAGGTGCAGGCCTATATATACTCATGGAGCTCAGGTGCAGGCCTATATATACTCATGGAGCTCAGGTGCAGGCCTGTATATAATTGTGGACCTCAGGTGTAGGCCTAAACCATATATACTCATGGACCTCGTGTGTAGGCTTGTATATACTCGTGGAACTCAGGTGTAGGCTGGTATATACTCGTGGAATTCAGGTGTAGGCTTGTATATACTCGTGGAACTCAGGTGTAGGCTGGTATATACTCGTGGAATTCAGGTGTAGGCTTGTATATACTCGTGGAACTCAGGTGTAGGCTTGTATATACTTGTGGACCTTGTGTGTAGGCCTATATGTACTTATGGCTCTTGGGTGTAGACCTATTTATATTGGTGTACCTTAGGTGTAGGCCTATATATACTTGTTTATACACAAGTGTAAACCTATATACAACCACTGACTTAAGGTGAAGGCCTCTGTACTCTTGTTGTTCTTGGAAGTAGGCCTATATATACCTGTGGCCCTCAGGTGTAGGCCTATTTGTACTCGTGGACTTTGGGTGTAGACCTATATATAGTTGTGACCTTTGGGTATAACCGTGGACCTCAGGTATAAGCCTAAATACACTTGTGGACCTTGGGTGTAGACCTATATACAGTACAGACCAAAAGTTTGGACACACCTTCTCATTTAAAGATTTTTCTGTATTTTCATGACTATGAAAATTGTACATTCACACTGAAGGCATCAAAACTATGAATTACCACATGTGGAATTATATACTTAACAAAAAAGTGTGAAACAACTGAAAATATGTCTTATATTCTAGGTTCTTCAAAGTAGCCACCTTTTGCTTTGATGACTGCTTTGCACACTCTTGGCATTCTCTTGATGAGCTTCATGAGGTAGTCACCGGAAATAGTCTTCCAGCTATCTTGAAGGAGTTCCCAGAGATGCTTAGCACTTGTTGGCCCTTTTGCCTTCACTCTGCGGTCCAGCTCACCCCAAACCATCTGGATTGGGTTCAGGTCTGGTGACTGTGGAGGCCAGGTCATCTGGCGTAGCACCCCATCACTCTCCTTCCTTGGTCAAATAGCCCTTACACAGCCTGGAGGTGTGTTTGGGGTCATTGTCCTGTTTAAAAATAAATGATGGTCCAACTAAACGCAAACCGGGTGGAATAGCATGCCGCTGCAAGATGCTGTGGTAGCCATGCTGGTTCAGTATGCCTTCAATTTTAAATAAATCCCCAACAGTGTCACCAGCAAAGCCCCCCCACACCATCACACCTCCTCCTCCATGCTTCACGGTGGGAACCAGGCATGTAGAGTCCATCCGTTCACCATTTCTGCGTCGCACAAAGACACAGTGGTTGGAACGAAAGATCTCAAATTTGGACTCATCAGACCAAAGCACAGATTTCCACTGGTCTAATGTCCATTCCTTGTGTTCTTTAGCCCAAACAAGTCTCTTCTGCTTGTTGCCTGTCCTTAGCAGTGGTTTCCTAGCAGCTATTTTACCATGAAGGACTGCTGCACAAAGTCTCCTCTTAACAGTTGTTGTAGAGATGTGTCTGCTGCTAGAACTCTGTGTGGCATTGACCCGGTCTCTAATCTGAGCTGCTGTTAACCTGCGATTTCTGAGGCTGGTGACTCGGATAAACTTATCCTCAGAAGCAGAGGTGACTCTTGGTCTACCTTTCCTGGGGCGGTCCTCATGTGAGACAGTTTCTTTGTAGCGCTTGATGGTTTTTGCAACTGCACTTGGAGACACTTTCAAAGTTTGCCCAATTTTTTGCACTGACTGACCTTCATTTCTTAAAGTAATGATGGCCACTCGTTTTTCTTTACTTAGCTGCTTTTTTCTTGCCATAATACAAATTCTAACAGTCTATTCAGTAGGACTATCAGCTGTGTATCCACCTGACTTCTGCACAACACAACTGATAGTCCCAACCCCATTTATAAGGCAAGAAATCCCACTTATTAAACCTGACAGGGCACACCTGTGAAGTGAAAACCATTCCCGGTGACTACCTCTTGAAGCTCATCAAGAGAATGCCAAGAGTGTGCAAAGCAGTCATCAAAGCAAAAGGTGGCTACTTTGAGGAACCTAGAATATAAGACATATTTACAGTTGTTTCATGCTTTTTTGCTAAGTATATAATTCCACATGTGGTAATTCATAGTTTTGATGCCTTCAGTGTGAATGTACAATTTTCATAATCATGAAAATACAGAAAAATCTTTAAATGAGAAGGTGTGTCCAAACTTTTTGTCTGTGCTGTATACCCATTGCTCTTAAATGTTGGCCTATTTGTACTTGTGACCCTTAGGTGTAGGCCTGTATATACAAGTGCTTCTCACTAAATTAGAATATCATCAAAAAGTTAATTTATTTCAGTGGCCTGTATATACAAGTGCTTCTCACTAAATTAGAATATCATCAAAAAGTTAATTTATTTCAGTTCTTCAATACAAAAAGTGAAACTCATATATTATATAGAGTCATTACACACAGAGGGATCTATTATATAGAGTCATTACACACAGAGGGATCTATTATATAGAGTCATTACACACAGAGGGATCTATTATATAGAGTCATTACACACAGAGGGATCTATTATATAGAGTCATTACACACAGAGGGATCTATTATATAGAGTCATTACACACAGAGGGATCTATAATATAGAGTCATTACACACAGAGGGATCTATTATATAGAGTCAGTACACGCAGAGGGATCTATTATATAGAGTCATTATACACAGAGGGATCTATTATATAGAGTCATTACACTCAGATGGATCTATTATATAGAGTCATTACACACAGAGGGATCTATAATATAGAGTCATTACACACAGAGGGATCTATTATATAGAGTCATTATACACAGAGGGATCTATTATATAGAGTCTTTACACACAGAGGGATCTATTATATAAAGTCATTACACACAGAGTGATCTATTATATAGAGTCATTACACACAGAGGGATCTATTATATAGAGTCATTACACACAGAGCGATCTATTATATAGAGTCATTACACACAGAGGGATCTATTATATAGAGTCATTACACACAGAGTGATCTATTATATAGAGTCATTACACACAGAGGGATCTATTATATAGAGTCATTACACACAGAGGGATCTATTATATAGAGTCATTACACACAGAGGGATCTATTATATAGAGTCATTACACACAGAGGAATCTATTATATAGAGTCATTACACACAGAGGGATCTATTATATAGAGTCATTACACACAGAGGGATCTATTATATAGAGTCATTACACACAGAGGGATCCATTATATAGAGTCATTACACACAGAGGGATCTATTATATAGAGTCATTACACACAGAGGGATCTATTTTATAGAGTCATTACACACAGGGATCTATTATATAGAGTCTTTACACACAGAGGGTTCTATTATATAAAGTCATTACACACAGAGTGATCTATTATATAGAGTCATTACACACAGAGGGATCTATTATATAGAGTCATTACACACAGGGGGATCTATTATATAGAGTCATTACACACAGAGGGATCTATTATATAGAGTCATTACACACAGAGGGATCTATTATATAGAGTCATTACACACAGAGGGATCTATTATATAGAGTCATTACACACAGAGTGATCTATTTCACGTGTTTATTTCTGTTAATGTTGATGATTATGGCTTACAGCCAATGAAAACACAAAAGTCATTATCTCAATAAATTAGAGTAATTAACAAAAACACCTGTAGAGGCTTCCTAAGCATTTAAAAAGGTCCCTTAGTCTGTTTCAGTAGCCTCCACAATCATGGGTAAGACTGCTGACTTGACAGATGTCCAGAAGGCAGTCATTGACACACTCCACATGGAGGATAAGCTACAAAAGGTCATTGCTAAAGAAGCTGGCTGTTCAGAGTGCTGTACCCAAGCATATTAATGGAAAGCTGAGTGGATGGAAAAAGTGTGGTAGAAAAAGGTGCACAAGCAACCGGGATAACCGCAGCCTGGAAAGGATTGTTAAGAAAAGGCCATTGAAACATTTGGGGGAGATTCACAAGGAGTGGACTGCTGCTGGAGTCATTGCTTCAAGAGCCACCACACACAGACGTATCCAGGACATGGGCTACAAGTGTCACATTCCTTGTGTCAAGCCCCTCATGACCAATAGACAACGCCAGAAGCATCTTACCTGGGCCAAGGAGAAGAAGACCTGGACTGTTCTCAGTGCTCCAAGGTGTTTTCAGATGAAAGTAAATTTTGCATTTCATTTGGAAATCAAGGTTCCAGAGTCTGGAGGAAGAGTGGAGAGGCCACAATCCAAGCTGCTGGGGGTCTAGTGTGAAGTCTCCACAATCAGTGATGGTTTGGGGGGCCATGTCATCTGCTGGTGGAGGTCCATTGTGTTTTATCAAGACCAAAGTCAGCGCAGCCGTCTACCAGGACATTTTACAGCCCTTCATGCTTCCCTCTGCCGACAAGCTTTATGGAGATGGAAATGTCGTTCTCCAGCAGGACTTGGCCCCTGTCCACACGGCCAAAAGTACCAATACCTGGTTTACACACAACAGGATCACTGTGCTTGATTGTCAGCAAACTCGCCTGACCTTAACCCCATAGAGGATCTATTATAGAGAATCTATGGGGTATTGTCAAGAGGAAGATGAGAGACCCCAGACCCCACAATGCAGACGAGCTGAAGGCGGCTATCAAAGCCACCTGGGCTTCCATAACACCTCAGCAGGGCCACAGGCTGATCCCTCCATGCCACAGGCTGATCCCTACATGCCACAGGCTGATCCCTCCATGACACAGGCTGATCCCTCCATGCCACAGGCTGATCCCTCCATGACACAGGCTGATCCCTACATGCCACAGGCTGATCCCTCCATGCCACAGGCTGATCCCTCCATGCCACATTGCCGTATTGATGCAGTAATTGATGCAGAAGGAGCCGACCAAGTATTGAGGCATTTACTGAGGAGACATTTCAGATTTTAAAAACATTTTTCAAGCTGTTGTTATAAAGTATTCTAATTTACTGAGATAATGACTTTAGTGTTTTCATTGGCTGTAAGGCATAATCATCAACATTAACAGAAATAAACACGTGAAATAGATCCCTCTGTGTGTAATGACTCTATATAATAGATCCCCCTGTGTGTAATGACTCTATATAATAGATCCCCGTGTGTGTAATGACTCTATATAATAGATCCCTCTGTGTGTAATGACTCTATATAATAGATCCCTCTGTGTGTAATGACTCTATATAATAGATCCCTCTGTGTGTAATGACTCTATATAATAGATCCTTGTGTGTAATGACTCTATATAATAGATCCCTCTGTGTGTAATGACTCTATATAATAGATCCCTCTGTGTGTAATGACTCTATATAATAGATCACTCTGTGTGTAATGACTGTATATAATAGATCACACTGTGTGTAATGACTCTATATAATAGATCCCTCTGTGTGTAATGACTCCATATAATAGATCCCTCTGTGTGTAATGACTCTATATAATAGATCCCTCTGTGTGTAATGACTCTATATAATAGATCCCTCTGTGTGTAATGACTCTATATAATAGAACCCTCTGTGTGTAATGACACTATATAATAGATCACTCTGTGTGTAATGACTCTATATAATAGATCCCTGTGTGTAATTACTCTATATAATACATCCCTCTGTGCGTAATGACTCTATATAATAGATCCCTCTGTGTGTAATCACTCTATATAATAGATCCCTCTGTGTGTAATGACTCTATATAATAGATCCCTCTGTGTGTAATGACTCTATATAATAGATCCCTCTGTGTGTAATGACTCTATATAATAGATCCCTCTGTGTGTAATGACTCTATATAATAGATCCCTCTGTGTGTAATGACTCTATATAATAGATCCCTCTGTGTGTAATGACTCTATATAAAAGATCCCTCTGTGTGTAATGACTCTATATAATAGATCCCTCTGTGTTTAATGACTCTATATAATAGATCCCTCTATGTGTAATGACTCTATATAATAGATCCCTCTGTGTAATGACTCTATATAATAGATCCTTCTGTGTAATGACTCTATATAATAGATCCCTCTGTGTGTAATGACTCTATATAATAGATCCCTCTGTGTGTAATGACTCTATATAATAGATCCCTCTGTGTGTAATGACTCTATATAATAGATCCCTCTGCGTGTAATGACTCTATATAATAGATCCCTCTGCGTGTAATGACTCTATATAATAGATCCCTCTGTGTGTAATGACTCTATATAATAGATCCCTCTGTGTGTAATGACTCTATATAATAGATCGCTCTGTGTGTAATGACTCTATATAATAGATCGCTCGGTGTGTAATGACTCTATATAATAGATCCCTCTGTGTGTAATGACTCTATATAATAGATCACTCTGTGTGTAATGACTCTATATAATAGATCCCTCTGTGTGTAGTGACTCTATATAATAGATCCCTCTGTGTGTAATGACTCTATATAATAGATCACTCTGTGTGTAATGACTCTATATAATAGATCGCACTGTGTGTAATGACTCTATATAATAGATCCCTCTGTGTGTAATGACTCTATATAATAGATCCCTCTGTGTGTAATGACTCTATATAATAGATCCCTCTGTGTGTAATGACTCTATATAATAGATCCCTCTGTGTGTAGTGACTCTATATAATAGATCCTTGTGTGTAATGACTCTATATAATAGATCCCTGTGTGTGTAATGACTCTATATAATAGATCCCTCTGTGTGTAATGACTCTATATAATAGATCCCTCTGTGTGTAATGACTCTATATAATAGATCCCTCTGTGTGTAATGACTCTATATAATAGATCCCTCTGTGTGTAATGACTCCATATAATAGATCGCTCTGTGTGTAATGACTCTATATAATAGATCACTCAGTGTGTAATGACTCTATATAATAGATCCCTCTGTGTGTAATGACTCTATATAATAGATCACTCTGTGTGTAATGACTCTATATAATAGATCCCTATGTGTGTAATGACTCTATATAATAGATCCCTCTGTGTGTAATGACTCTATATAATAGATCACTCTGTGTGTAATGACTCTATATAATAGATCCCTCTGTGTGTAATGACTCTATATAATAGATCCCTCTGTGTGTAATGACTCTATATAATACATCCCTCTGTGCGTAATGACTCTATATAATAGATCCCTCTGTGTGTAATGACTCTATATAATAGATCCCTCTGTGTGTAATGACTCTATATAATAGATCCCTCTGTGTGTAATGACTCTATATAATAGATCCCTCTGTGTGTAATGACTCTTTATAATAGATCCCTCTGTGTGTAATGACTCTATATAATAGATCCTTGTGTGTAATGACTCTATATAATAGATCCCTCTGTGTGTAATGACTCTATATAATAGATCCCTCTGTGTGTAATGACTCTATATAATAGATCCCTCTGTGTGTAATGACTCTATATAATAGATCCCTCTGTGTGTAATGACTCTATATAATAGATCCCTCTGTGTGTAATGACTCTATATAATAGATCCCTCTGTGTGTAATGACTCTATATAATAGATCACTCTGTGTGTAATGACTCTATATAATAGATCCCTCTGTGTGTAATGACTCTATATAATAGATCGCTCTGTGTGTAATGACTCTATATAATAGATCCCTCTGTGTGTAATGACTCTATATAATAGATCCCTCTGTGTGTAATGACTCTATATAATTGATCCCTCTGTGTGTAATGACTCTATATA
The DNA here is from genome assembly GCF_046119375.1 of Phyllobates terribilis. Taxonomy (NCBI): domain Eukaryota; kingdom Metazoa; phylum Chordata; class Amphibia; order Anura; family Dendrobatidae; genus Phyllobates; species Phyllobates terribilis. Next base: position 10,754 of record NW_027370639.1, read on the forward strand.
ATAGATCGCACTGTGTGTAATGACTCTATATAATAGATCCCTCTGTGTGTAATGACTCTATATAATAGATCCCTCTGTGTGTAATGACTCTTTTTAATAGATCCCTTTGTGTGTAATGACTCTATATAATAGATCCTTGTGTGTAATGACTCTATATAATAGATCCCTCTGTGTGTAATGACTCTATATAATAGATCCCTCTGTGTGTAATGACTCTATATAATAGATCGCTCTGTGTGTAATGACTCTATATAATAGATCGCTCGGTGTGTAATGACTCTATATAATAGATCCCTCTGTGTGTAATGACTCTATATAATAGATCCCTATGTGTGTAATGACTCTATATAATAGATCCCTCTGTGTGTAATGACTCTATATAATAGATCACTCTGTGTGTAATGACTCTATATAATAGATCGCTCTGTGTGTAATGACTCTATATAATAGATCACTCTGTGTGTAATGACTCTATATAATAAATCCCTCTGTGTTTAATGACTCTATATAATAGATCCTTGTGTGTAATGACTCTATATAATAGATCCCTCTGTGTGTAATGACTCTATATAATAGATCCCTCTGTGTGTAATGACTCTATATAATAGATCCCTCTGTGTGTAATGACTCTATATAATAGATCACTCTGTGTGTAATGACTCTATATAATAGATCCCTCTGTGTGTAATGACTCTATATAATAGATCCCTCGGTGTGTAATGACTCTATATAATAGATCCCTCTGTGTGTAATGACTCTATATAATAGATCCCTCGGTGTGTAATGACTCTATATAATATAGGCGTTTCACTTTTTGTATTAAAGAACTGAAATAAATTAATGTTTTGATGATATTCTAATTTAGTGAGAAGCACCTCTACTCATCTGTGTTCCCGAATCTGCTACGATGATCTATAGTTGGTGAGAACTCGCGGCCATTCTCTTCTCTACTCCCATTCCCGTGTTCTGACCAGTCACACAGTTCCCCCTTCTGATCATGAAGATGCCCTTCCTCTTCTTCTCGCGAAATCTTAAATATACCCAACAACAGCCGAAACACAGTTTCTCTGCCGCTTGCTGTAATGTTCGTTGCTCCAGCTCGCCTTCAGTGTCAGCCAGCCGGCACGGTGATTGCAAATTTCTTTCAATATGAAATCAATATTATTTTTTAATCCATTGTACAAGGCTCGCATAAGACGTGGATCTCATGGGTTGATGCCTACTATGCCTAAATGGTGATCCAGCACTGATTTTTTTTTTTTGCTGCGTAGATCATTTCTCGCTATGAAGGACCAACCATTGATTTCCAAGGGCATTACTACTTCCTGTGACGATGAGGAGAGACTGGTTGCTTCTAGCCTGTGATATTATGAGCAGTGCTGGGAGCCGAAAAAATGACCAATGAGAAAGAAATGCTGCGCATATAACTCTTTTATGGTCAAAATAGGACAAAGCTAAAGTCAGATGAGGGGCAGGAGACACCACTTCCCATGTATCGCCAAAAGTATAAATGAAATTGGTGAGATTCAGTAAGACTTTTATATCCTCCACTACTGGATAATGGTAGGACATACCTGGCTTTTTTCACAGCTGCTTAAAAAAGTGAAGGAGAACCATCATAAATCAGCAGGTCTTGGAAGTCCAAGTTCCCACTAACTGAGAAAAGTCTTGGTGGGCCTCCATATCTGACACACCATTTATCTACCACAATTCCACCGGGGAACTGATGTAATTGCTTCCATAAATCTCCTATGCCTTTCATAGTCTACATTACTTTGGCCTCTTCGTAGCTCCACTAACATTGTAGACATCTTGGGCCTCGTGTACGAGCACACGAGATGCAGCTGTAAGAGGGGAGAGCTGCATGTGTCCCACACTTACCCCTTTACTCCAAAATTGCACTTGTTATATTTGCTTTTGGATATTATATGTGTAAGACGATATATATTACAGTGTTGCACTATAATGTTTGACAATATACAACTCCACATATATTGGGCATACTCTTCTGCAAAGGGTAAGAGCTGGACGACTATAGTCTCAGTGGTCTGGACTTTTTCTATGCTAGTTGATGATTCCAAGGACAGCGAATTTGATGTAATTTAGCCCCCTACAAAACTATCGACTGTGAGGTCGTTGCTCTGGTTTCTCTGCACTGACTTGATGATGGACATTGCAATGGAAGAAGCCTTGTGCCACCACGTCTATGAGTAAGGGAATAAGTTGTGTTCATATAAGTGACCGTTTTGGTGCCTCATGTAGAGTAAACGGATGTGCGAGTGACTGAGCGGAAGTCGGGAACTTGGCAGATGCCAAACTGCATGTCAGTGGGCTAAAGCTGAAGCAAGAAGAGCGAGTGAGCCCAAGAAACTGCCAAGTGAGATGATGAAGGAGAGTCCAACGGATCCGTAATCTGGAAGCTCTCAACAAATATACTGTACATGCAAAAATGAGTGACCTAGATGTCAGCGGGACCCTGAGAGGCGCCAAGGCATCAACATACAAATGTCTCGTGCAACCCCACAAACATTGCCAAGGTGGGGCGTGCTTTGGTGGCAGGAGCCTTTCTTAGATCCACGGAGACATTGCCAAGGTGGGGCGTGCTTTGGTGGCAGGAGCCTTTCTTAGATCCACGGAGACATTGCCAAGGTGGGGCGTGCTTTGGTGGCAGGAGCCTTTCTTAGATCCACAGAGACATGGAGGATTAATGCAAGAGCTAACTTTACCTCCTGGAGGAGTTGTGGTTTGGTACCCAGTCCTCCAGATCCTTGCAAAGTTCTTCCGATAGTGCTACTGTTTATTTCTTCAAAAGTATTTGCCCCCCACATGTGCCAGTAACCATTAAGCATCATTTTTGATACAATGTGAGGAATTATTCATAAAAAGTAACTGCAAAGATAAAGCTAGCTCTGCCTGTCTGAGGATTTTAGTTTTTTTTATTTTGCTTTGCACTAAAATGGGGCCTGTTCCACTCCTGTGGGCTGTAGTCCCCCTACACAGTGGTCATCCAATGGAAGAATCAGCTTGTAAAATAATGAGAATAATTGTGCCAAAAATTGATTGCATCGATTAATCTAGCTGTGCCTCTGCGTTTAAATAAATACTTTTGCTTTGCACCAAAAATGTGTACAGTGGGCTGTATAGATGCCTGATAAAGTAGCTGTCCAATGGCTCCAAGGAACTTTCAGAACTATGACAATAAAAGTATCAAAAAGTTACTAGAACCTCTAAACGTGTTGCGCCTTTGTGTGCGAAAAATAAATGTGTCTGTGAGATTCCTGCGGGCTGTAACTGCCTGATAAAGTAGTTCTCCGACTTAAACAACAATCAACTTTCAGAATAAGGAAGTTTGTCAAAATGTGACGACAACCCCCAGCTCGTTGTGCTTCTGCGCGAGAAAAATACATATTGAACCAAACGAGCAATATAAATTCCAAATTTCTTGTGAAATAAAAAAAATAGTGATGTCATAGTTTTCTGTAACTACTGAAATAATTGAGGTTTAGTGGGTCCATTGGGTTTTAGCTATAAATTTATGTTTTTTCAATTACGTTCCTGCTAATCTGCTCCCCTTCAAAGTCTCCGGTGTGGACAGCTGACGTAGCGAGTTCTTCCATAGGCGAACCCCCCGAGTGTCCATCATGTCCCACCTGGTATTTGTCTCCTGGTTTCCAAATGAATGATAGCAGTATGATAAATGATATCACTCCTGTTCTCCCTATCTTGGGCTCGTTCCAGTAGCCTCTTTTATTTAAATTAAGTGTCAGATTGCGGTTGGCAGGAATCCCGCATATTCTAACCATTCGTATCTTTGCCTCGGGTCATTTCATATTTACAGATTCTCCAGGACGCCCATTTTAAACATGAATCTCTCCGGTGAGTTTTTTTTTTTTTACTTTTTTTTTAAACCACTTTCATTCTAAAGTGGATAAACCGCAAAATCACAGTGGAAATGTTTTTTTTATATCTGTTTAAAAGAATATATTTTACCATCGGCAGCTTTTTAGACATTATTTGTGCAGGGTCTTATATGAAAGCCAGATGTTCTCGCTCCAGAGGTACCGGCTTGGAGAGGTCATAACACAATCAATGACTCTGCAGGTATATACAATATAACATGTGAGTATTTCTCTACCCACCAGATGTGTATGTAAATAGCAAGTCATTGACTAGTTTTTCTATTGCCGCAGGCAGTTTGGACAGATTCCACCCGAAACCAAAACATATTAAGAGTGAAGTGCAAAAAAAGACACAGAAACAAGGGTATAATGTAATGTTAAAAGGCCTGATAAATCTATGCGTGCGCTTTCTCTCAATGATCTTTCCTGGACCCAAACCAGGAATAAAATCAACATGGAATTGTGGAATATTTGTACTGAAATAACTTCTCTGTAATGGAGGGTGGAAAAAAATCAGCTGCAGATATTCACCAAATGCATCAATGATCAGAAAATCAGAGAGAGATAGATTGATATGAGGAAAGAAAGAAAGAAAGAAAGAAAGAAAGAAAGAAAGAAAGAAAGAAAGAAAGAAGGAAAGAAGGAAAGAAAGAAAGAAAGAAGGAAAGAAAGAAAGAAAGAAAGAAAGAAGGAAAGAAAGAAAGAAAGAAAGAAGGAAAGAAAGAAAGAAAGAAGGAAAGAAAGAAAGAAAGAAAGAAAGAAGGAAAGAAAGAAAGAAGGAAAGAAGGAAAGAAAGAAAGAAGGAAAGAAAGAAAAGAAAAAAGTAGATAGATAAATTGAGATGCTAGATAATAGATAGATGATAGATAATAGATAGATGATAGATAATAGATAATAGATAGATAATAGATAGATAATAGATAGATAATAGATAATAGACAGATAATAGATAGATAATAGATAGATGATAGATAATAGATAGATAATAGATAGATAGATAATAGATAATATATAGATAATAGATAATAGATAGGTGATAGATAATAGATAGATAATAGATAGATAATAGATAGATAATAGATAATAGATAGATAATAGATAGATAATAGATAGATGATAGATAATAGATAGATAATAGAAAGATGATAGATAGATGATAGATAATAGATAGATAATAGATAATAGATAGATAATAGATAGATAATAGATAGATAGATAATAGATAGATAATAGATAGATAATAGATGATAGATAGATAATAGATAGATAATAGATGATAGATAGATAATAGATAGATAATAGATGATAGATAGATAATAGATAGATAATATATAGATAATAGATAATAGATAGATAATAGATAGATGATAGATAATAGATAGATAATAGATAGATAATAGATGATAGATAATAGATAGATAATAGATAGATAATAGATAGATGATAGATAATAGATAGATAATAGATAGATAATAGATAGATGATAGATAGGTAATATATATAATAGATAATAGGTAGATTGATACAATGGGTACGGAAAGTATTCAGACCCCTTTAAATTTTTCACTCTTTGTTTCATTGCAGCCATTTGGTAAATTCTAAAAAGTTCATTTTTTTCTCAGTAAAGTCCACTCTGCACCCCATCCTGACTGAAAAAAACTGAAATGTAGAAATTTTTGCACATTTATTAAAAAATAAAAACTGAAATATCACATGGTCATAAGTATTCAGACCCTTTGCTCAGACACTCATATTTAAATCACATGCTGTCCATTTCCTTGTGATCCTCCTTGAGATGGTTCTACTCCTTCATTGGAGTCCAGCTGTGTTTAATTAAACTGATAGGACTTGATTTGGAAAGGCACACACCTGTCTATATAAGACCTCACTGCTCACAGTGCATGTCAGACCAAATGAGAATCATGAGCTCAAAGGAACTGCCCAAGGAGCTCAGAGACAGAATTGTGGCAAGGCACAGATCTGGCCAAGGTTACAAAAGAATTTCTGTATTACTCAAAGTTCCTAAGAGTACAGTGGCCTCCATAATCCTTAAATGGAAGAAGTTTGGGATCACCAGAAGTCTTCCTAGACCTGGCCATCCAGCCAAACTGGGCAATCATGGGAGAAGAGCCTTGGTGAGAGAGGTAAAGAAGAACCCCAAGATCACTGTGGCTGAGCTCCAGAGATGCAGTAGGGAGATGGGAGAAAGTTCCACAAAGTCAACTATCAATGCAGCCCTCCACCAGTCGGGCCTTTATGGCAGAGTGGCCCGACAGAAGCCTCTCCTCAGTGCAAGACATATGAAAGCCCGCATAGAGTTTGCTCAAAAACACATGAAGGACTCCCAGACTATGAGAAATAAGATTCTCTGGTCTTATGAGACGAAGATATAACTTTTTGGTGATAATTCTAAGCAGTATGTATGGAGAAAACCAGGCACTGCTCATCACCTGCCCAATACAATCCCAACAGTGAAGCATGGTGGTGGCAGCATCATGCTATGGGGGTGTTTTTCAGCTGCAGTGACAGGACAAATTGTTGCAATTGAAGGAAACATGAATGCGGCCAAGTACAGAGATATCCTGGATGAAAACCTCTTCCAGAGTGTTCTGGATCTCAGACTTGGCCAAAGGTTCACCTTCCAACAAGACAATGACCCTAAGCACACAGCTAAAATAATAAAGGAGTGGCTTCAGAACAACTCTGTGACAATTCTTGACTGGCCCAGCCAGAGCCCTGACCTAAACCCAATGGAGCATCTCTGGATAGACCTGATAATGGCTGTCCACCAACGTTCACCATCCAACCTGACGGAACTGGAGAGGATCTGCCAGGAAGAATGGCAGAGGACCCCCAAATCCAGGGGTGAAAAACTTGTTGCATCATTCCCAAGAAGACTCATGGCTGTACTAGCTCAAAAGGGGGCTTCTACTCAATACTGAGCAAAGGGTCTGAATACTTATTGACCATGTGATATTTCAGTTTTTCTTTTTTAATAAATTTGCAAAAAATTCTACATTTCTGTTTTTTTTTCAGTGAAGATGGGGTGCAGAGTGGACTTTAATGAGAAAAAAATGAACTTTTTAGAATTACCAAACGGCTGCAATGAAACAAAGAGTGAAAGATTTAAAGGGGTCTGAATACTTTCCGTACCCACTGTAATAGATAAATAGATAATAGATAGATAATAGATAGATAATATATAGATGATAGATAATAGATAATAGATGATAGATAGATAATAGATAGATGATAGATAGATAATAGATAGATAATAGATAGATGATAGATAGATAATAGATGATAGATAATAGATAGATAATAGATAGATAATAGATAGATAATAGATAATAGATGATAGATAGATAGATAATAGATAGATAATAGATAGATGATAGATAGATAATAGATAGATAATAGATAGATAATAGATAATAGATGATAGATAATAGATAGATAATAGATGATAGATAGATAATAGATAGATAATAGATAATAGATAGATGATAGATAATAGATAGATAATAGATAGATAATAGATAATAGATGATAGATAGATAATAGATAATAGATAGATGATAGATAATAGTTAGATAATAGATAGATGATAGATGGATAGATAGATAGATGATAGATAATAGATAGATAATAGATAGATAATAGATAGATGATAGATGGATAGATAGATAGATAGATAGATAGATAATAGATAGATAATAGATAATAGATGATAGATAATAGATAGATAATAGATAGATAATAGATAATAGATGATAGATAGATAATAGATAATAGATAGATGATAGATAATAGTTAGATAATAGATAGATGATAGATGGATAGATAGATAGATAGATAGATAGATATGAGTAAATGAAGGTAGAAAAAAGAAACAATGAATGAAAGAAAACATAAATAAATTGAGATGTTAGATAGAGATGATGGATAGATTATCATTTTATGTATTTTTTAATAATATTTATAATACATACTCGAGATACTAATATTAAGGGCCACATTGGCTTCCATTCAGCTTTCTTATACAGAGAGATTTGTAAGATGTCAGAGTAGATCGTTATTCGCATATTTTTCTGACTTGAGGATGAGACCCCCTAGAACATTTGGCTGCAGTGGTTTCACTTCTTCACTTTACGACTGGTCCCGATTTTTCTTCTTCTGCTTTCAAAAGAACTGAATGTGCTCATTTCCAAGGATGAACATCTCTCCCAATTTTGTCAGTACAAGTCTTAATGAATCGGATCCACAATTTTTTATTTTGGTATTTAGTTTACATTATTGTTTTTTTTACAGATTCCAATCAAGTTTATTTAGTATCATCTTACTCTGAGAACTTGATCACCTTCTAATTCCCATTTTTAGCTTTTATGGTCAAAGTATAATACATAGGCTTCATCCCGGGTCACAGAAATCCCATATGCCATTGACCATCCTATAGTTTTATGGTGGGCGATCCTTTATTCCCATAGATCCTCTGCGCCGTAATCTGGTTGTGACAATCTGATGAGTCAGGGATGCTTAATTTTTTATCTTAATGGAAGAGGCTAATGAAGAAACTCCAGGTAGGTCATTTGCCCTTTAAATCATATGGAGGTCATAGAGGAGGGCCCATTGCTTAGATGCCCCTTTGTAAACTAGGTTAGAGAGCCGTTTAAAATCTGATGGATTTGAGATATCCATTAATGTAATGTATTAATAGGAAATAGTTGGGTGAAGAATAAGATGTTTAACCCAGACTCGGGTTAACACAGATCTTATATCTGTGGAGCGCCGCTGTGCAGCCGGTTGACATCATGAATGAAGTTGGATCTTCCAATGAGTAGTTACCGCCAACACTGGAGAGTAGACTCATGCCAGTCCTATACTTGTTTTGGTTAATCTACGATATTGGAAGCCAATTCGGTTCAGAAGCTAATGCTTCCCATACTGCATGGCCATAGTTAATAAACAATTTTTGCACTTGAATCTTAACTAATCAATTTAGGCAAAATGCACTAAAATGTATGTGCAAACTGAGGCTCTGTCCAAGGGTAACGTCCATTTGGAGCTGGGATTAAAGGAGAAGGCTGGGAGCATGGGTGACTCTATGACTAAAGAAGGCTGTAACTTTTAGCTACAAGAGGAAGAAGTGGTTGGGATGACATGGGAAAAGGAGAACTGCACAAGGTGATAGGATGGAAAGAGTTCTCAGCGCAGACAAATGTTGATGTCTTTGCTTTTATTGTATCACAGAACGTATTGCCGAGAAATGGTCTTTCCAGTGTATTAGTGTGGCACCTCTGCTTATCTATATTATTAGACTAATGTTTAACAGCGCTTTGACCTTTACACCGTCTACAGATGTCGTCTTCCCTCGATGGCTTTTAGTGCAAGGCACCATATCAATTTAAAACAGAAGACACAAAAAGCTTCTGTACTGGAACACGGCGTTTTGTAATCAACTGTAAAGACACCAAGGTCATGTAACATATTCCTTCCTCACGTTTTTCTGAGCAGGAATAAAAGCCTAAGAAAATGCAATTGGCCAAGTCGGTGTAGGGAATTGAAATTACAGAACGCAAAGCTTAAAGAAGTGCGAAATCAGGATTGTGTCAGAACAGGAACAATATAATTGTGCTATGGATTCCCATTTGAGACTAAATTATCTGGAATTCAGTGTTATCAGCAGTTTCCCTCACTTCTTGGAAATCTTCCAAAATGCCCCATTTGTCTCCTTTTTTTTTTTTTTTTTTTACCTCTTCGAACATTTGATTCACATTAACATAAGATATGCAAAAAATTTTGAAAAAAAATAAGTTGGAATATGTTTCGATTCCTCATGTAAGATGGTTAATGCTATTTATTGATCTCAGGTATGAGGACTCGGGCTAATAATACTCATCTTTCTTTTTTAATTGATGTTTTTTTTTACAAGTGTCGGTCTCTGTTGCTTTCTGACTTCATTCGATTTTTATATCAACTCAATAAAAACAATTCTTCTCCTGGTAATTACTTACATGATCCTGCAAGGCAGATTATTATTCATGACCTGAATCTTGCCTCCTAGATGGAGTTACGGATAATTCACTTAATCAGAAACGCTTTATCTCATGGGCGATGATGAGGAGGACTGATCTGATTTGTTTACCGTCTTAGAACCGTTGAGTTTCTTTAAAAATAAAGTTTCTCCGGAAGATGATTCGAAACCTTGAGATCTCATCAGAGCTCAGGAGAATGTTGTGGAATATCTTGAATAGTTGCACTATTCAATTCTAATAAATGTTGTTATTTTGTTTCATCTTTATCATACATAAATGGAAATGTTTTTGTAAAGGCTGAGCATGGATATCATGACTGCAAATGGTTGAAGGTTACACACTTGAGTGCCAGGATGTAATTTTAAGCTCCTGGGATCCAAAGAAATATTTGTAACTATCCCCCCACTATTTACCTTACTTGTGTCTTTTTATGTGGCAAACAGACAGTGAGCCCCCCTCATTGGGGGCTCAGGTGATAATGCTATAATGCTACCCCCGCACTACAGTTACATAGTAAAAAAAAAAACACAAGTCCATCAAATTAACTGGATGGGGAGGACAAAGGTAAGGGGTATAGGCACAATCAAAATGCATGAACCAGTCTCATTTAAAAGGGCAAGTTTTCACTCCGGATTCTGAATGTCAATGAACTAGATCAGCATTCATAAGAGAAGTCTATGCAGTTACATTAGTATTTATGATATTTTCTTCTAAAAATACATTGAAGTTTTTTTTTTTTTTTAAACCATGATGGTTCCCACTATGAGCAGCCCCTGATTCCGGCTGTTCATGAAGTCATCGCTCTTACACTTAATAGATAGCTCTTATGGTAAAGAAGCCTCGTCTCCTCTGGAGATTGAACCTTTTATTTCTCCAGACCCTTTTGTCTTTTTAGGGGGTTTTACATGAAACAGCTTTTGACTTTACTTTTTGTATGAGCCATTTAGAAATTAATCATATCCCTCTTTAGATGTGTCTTCTTGAGACAATATCAATGTAATTCTCTTAGGCTATGTTCACACATCTTGTTTTGTTTTTTTTGCGTCACAAATCTGCAGCAAAACCTACAAAACGATTAGATACTTTTTATTAGGATTATCGCATTTTAATTTTAGATGCTTTGGGATAATAGAGATGTTTGCAGCTATGGACATGTCTTTTAATTCTGCAGTGATTTTGTAGTGTATAAAATATCCATATATATATATTTTTTGCCCTTTGCTCAATCTTTTTCCAGACTTGAGCAATTTACAATAATATAAGCCCCATCTCATACGTCCTTTACACCCCACATGTTTATTTATATTTTCTGCAGCCAAAATACGGCCCGAAACAATATTTTGTGCTCCTGAGGAATCTTCCCGAGATCCCGTCTAATCAGCCCATATTGTTACCTTCTCTGGGAGATAATCTGCGTACAATCAGCAGCGAGCTGCGCACTTGTCACTGACACTCAGAACCCGGCTCTCCCTGGTTATCACATCTGATTATGGAAAATGGCTAATAAATCCTTTATAAGCATAAATCTACGGTGCGAGCGCCAGGATTTAAGATCTCAAATGCCAACATATCTCGGATGTATCTATGGAAACAAAATCAAAGTCACGATAAAGTCTGTTTGTAGACTTAGACCTTGCTTTGGTTTAATCCACATATGTGATCGCGAGCATCTGGGCAAATATTTAAATATTTATGGACCGTGATGTATATAGAGAAATGGATATTATAAGGATATGGAGCAATTATGGCCCAAAACGTACACATGGAATACACTAAATCTGACTTCATAAGTCACTACATGATTTATCACTCCGAGGAAATCTGTAGTCGTGCTGCAGAATCCGGTGGCTTTACACCACTCAGCAGACTCCTGGCATTGAGCGTACTGATCTCAGGTCTCTGCAAGGCACCAACCCCGGAAACTCTGCACAAAAAGCTCCCGGCAAGTAGTTCTAGGCCGACATTCCCTCCAGGAAGATTAGAAGTTGTGGAACATTCAGGACTGGATCTCTTAGTAGTTCTGTTTCATAAGTGAATAAGACTTGTAACATTTATGGTAATTTCACAGGATATGCCATACTTAATAGATATTGGTTACATTTGAGAATGGAGCCCCATCATGTGACACCCATAATAGATAGTTAATAGATAATAGATAGATAATAGATAATAGATAGATGATAGATAATAGATAGATAATAGATAGATAATAGATAGATAATAGATAGTTAATAGATAGATAATAGATAGATGATAGATAGATGAGAGATAATAGATGATAGACAGATAGATAGATAGATAGATAATAGATAGATGATATATAGATGATAGATAATAGATAGATGATAGATAGATAGATAACAGATAGATAGATAATAGATAGATGATAGATAATAGATAGATGATAGATAGATGATAGATGATAGATAGATGATAGATAGATGATAGATAATAGATAGATGATAGATAGATAGATAATAGATAGTTAATAGATAGATGATGGATAGATAGATAGATAGATAGATGATAGATAATAGATAGATAATAGATAGATAATAGATAGATGATAGATGATAGATAGATAGATAATAGATAGATGATAGATAGATGATAGATAATAGATAGATGATAGATAGATAATAGATAGATAATAGATAACAGATAGATGATAGATAGATGATAGATAATAGATAGATGATAGATAGATAGATAGATAATAGATAATAGATAGATGATAGATAATAGGAAGATGATAGATAATAGATAGATGATAGATAGATAATAGATAGATAATAGATAGATATATGATAGATAATAGATAGATGATAGATAGATGATAGATAATAGATAGATGATAGATAGATAATAGATAGATAATAGATAAATAATAGATAGATGATAGATAATAGATAGATAATAGATAGATAATAGATAATAGATAGATAGATAATAGATAGATGATAGATAGATAGATAATAGATAGATAGATAATAGATAGATAATAGATAACAGATAGATGATAGATAGATGATAGATAATAGATAGATGATAGATAGATAGATAATAGATAGATAATAGATAGATGATAGATAATAGATAGATGATAGATAATAGATAGATGATAGATAGATAATAGATAATAGATAGATAATAGATAGATATATGATAGATAATAGATAGATGATAGATAGATAATAGATAGATAATAGATAAATAATAGATAGATGATAGATAATAGATAGATAATAGATAGATAATAGATAATAGATAGATAGATAATAGATAGATGATAGACAATAGATAGATAATAGATAGATAATAGATAGATGATAGATGATAGATAATAGATAGATAATAGATGATAGATAATAGATAGATGATAGATAATAGATAATAGATAGATAATAGATGATAGATAATAGATAGATGATATATAATAGATAGATAGATAGATAATAGAGAGATAATAGATAGATAATAGATAGATAGATGATAGATAGATGATAGATAGATAATAGATAGATAGATAGATAATAGAGAGATAATAGATAGATAATAGATAGATAGATGATAGATAGATAATAGATAGATAATAGATGATAGATAGATAATAGATAGATAATAGATAATAGATAGATAATAGATAGATGATAGATAGATAATAGATAATAGATAGATAATAGATAGATGATAGATAATAGATAGATAGATAGATGATAGATAGATAATAGATAGATGATAGATAGATAATAGATAGATGATAGATAATAGATAGATAATAGATAGATGATAGATAGGTAATAGATAGATAATAGATAGATCATAGATAATAGATAGATGATAGATAGATAGATAGATAATATATAGATAATAGATAGATAATAGATAAATAATAGATAGATGATAGATAACAGATAGATAACAGATAGATAATAGATAATAGATAGATAGATAATAGATAGATGATAGATAATAGATAGATAATAGATAGATAATAGATGATAGATAATAGATAGATAATAGATGATAGATAATAGATAGATGATAGATAATAGATAATAGATAGATAATAGATGATAGATAATAGATAGATGATATATAATAGATAGATAGATAATAGATAGATAATAGATAATAGATAGATAATAGATAGTTAATAGATAGATAATAGATAGATGAGAGATAATAGATGATAGACAGATAGATAGATAGATAGATAGATAATAGATAGATGATAGATAGATAGATAACAGATAGATAGATAATAGATAGATGATAGATAGATGATAGATGATAGATAGATGATAGATAGATGATAGATAATAGATAGATGATAGATAGATAGATAGATAATAGATAGTTAATAGATAGATGATGGATAGATAGATAGATGATAGATAATAGATAGATAGATAATAGATAGATGATAGATGATAGATAGATAGATAATAGATAGATGATAGATAGATGATAGATAATAGATAGATGATAGATAGATAGATAATAGATAGATAGATAATAGATAGATAATAGATAACAGATAGATGATAGATAGATGATAGATAATAGATAGATGATAGATAGATAGATAGATAATAGATAGATAATAGATGATAGATAGATAATAGATAGATGATAGATAATAGATAGATGATAGATAGATAATAGATAATAGATAGATAATAGATAGATATATGATAGATAATAGATAGATGATAGATAGATGATAGATAGATGATAGATAATAGATAGATGATAGATAGATAATAGATAGATAATAGATAAATAATAGATAGATGATAGATAATAGATAGATAATAGATAGATAATAGATAATAGATAGATAGATAATAGATAGATGATAGATAGATAGATAATAGATAGATAATAGATAGATAATAGATAACAGATAGATGATAGATAGATGATAGATAATAGATAGATGATAGATAGATAGATAGATAGATAATAGATAGATAATAGATAGATGATAGATAATAGATAGATGATAGATAGATAATAGATAATAGATAGATAATAGATAGATATATGATAGATAATAGATAGATGATAGATAGATGATAGATAATAGATAGATGATAGATAGATAATAGATAGATAATAGATAAATAATAGATAGATGATAGATAATAGATAGATAATAGATAGATAATAGATAATAGATAGATAGATAATAGATAGATGATAGATAGATAGATAATAGATAGATAGATAATAGATAGATAATAGATAACAGATAGATGATAGATAGATGATAGATAATAGATAGATGATAGATAGATAGATAGATAATAGATAGATAATAGATAGATGATAGATAATAGATAGATGATAGATAGATAATAGATAATAGATAGATAATAGATAGATATATGATAGATAATAGATAGATGATAGATAGATGATAGATAATAGATAGATGATAGATAGATAATAGATAGATAATAGATAAATAATAGATAGATGATAGATAATAGATAGATAATAGATAGATAATAGATAATAGATAGATAGATAATAGATAGATGATAGATAATAGATAGATAATAGATAGATGATAGATGATAGATAATAGATAGATAATAGATGATAGATAATAGATAGATGATAGATAATAGATAATAGATAGATAATAGATGATAGATAATAGATAGATGATATATAATAGATAGATAGATAGATAATAGAGAGATAATAGATAGATAATAGATAGATAGATGATAGATAGATGATAGATAGATAATAGATAGATAGATAGATAATAGAGAGATAATAGATAGATAATAGATAATAGATAGATGATAGATAGATAATAGATAGATGATAGATGATAGATAGACAATAGATAGATGATAGATAGATAATAGATAGATAATAGATAGATGATAGATAATAGATAGATAGATAGATAGATGATAGATAGATAATAGATAGATGATAGATAGATAATAGATAATAGATAGATGATAGATAATAGATAGATAATAGATAGATGATAGATAATAGATAGATGATAGATAGATGATAGATAGATAATAGATAGATAGATAGATAATAGATGGATGATAGATAGATAATAGATAGATAATAGATAATAGATAGATGATAGATAATAGATGGATGAGAGATAGATGATAGATGATAGATAATAGATAGATAATAGATAGATGATAGATAGATAATAGATAGATAATAGATAGATGATAGATAATAGATAGATGATAGATAGATGATAGATAGATAATAGATAGATAGATAGATAATAGATGGATGATAGATAGATAATAGATAGATAATAGATACTAGATAGATAATAGATAACATAGATACTAGATACTGTAGATGTTGGATAGATACATGGAGCATGAGTCGGTTATTCTGTAGCTTAGTAATGTATTCTGGGTGATATAATTCATCAGTGAATCTCTATAGTATTTTGGGCATTTCTCGGGCTCTTGGTCGCTCTCCTCCTCGTCGTTCCCTCCGGAGCTGCAGCCATGATTGTAGTTGCATCATTCCCTCTCGATCCGGTGAGCTGGTATCACGATGTTCTCCACACGTCCTCGTGGCGCGATCTTCCTCTTCCTGATGAGGCTTCTTTGGTGTCAGATATCTCACTTTTAGCTAAGTGGAGCTGACATTTGGCGGTGACGCTCTCTGATTCTGATCCGGCTGCAGCGCAGGAAAACCGCAGGTCTTTGTGTGGTGTAATCAGATTTCCTTCAGAGGTCACGGGAATCTTTCCCCATTCACAACAGACTGATACCTGAAAACCCCGTCGGGCCGCCGCCGATGCCACGCACACTTATCTATACTGCAGACATTCAAATTCCTTTATTCCAATATTTTCTGAATCCAGAAGTTGTGATAATCTGCTGCTTAATTCCAGCGATAGTGTTGGTTTTTTTTTTATGCTAATTTAAACCAAAAATCTCACTCATTTTTCATTTGTGGCCTCATTGAAGAGGTTGTCTCATCTTTGCAAAAGGTTAAAATTGCAAATGTGCATAAAAACAAGCAACTTTGCAATTGAATACTAAGTAAAAATCCTCTTCATTCTCAAGAACGAGGTATTTTTAATTCTATGGTTTATTGCTTTTTGCCTTATCGGTCACCTCTGCTTTCTATCAGCGGTGGCCAGTTTCCTATGATCAGATCAGCAGTTAAACCAAGCCGATGGTCCGAACTGTCAATCATAATCAGCACACCGTCCCCCGGCAAGCAAAAGGCTGGTAGGCAGTGGTGCGATGTGCTCTTGAAGAAAGAAGATGAGAAAAACCCTTTTAATCACAATTCTGACAATGGTAGAAAAAAAAAAATCTTCAAATCTTCCTGTAAGTGTTTTGCTCTTGTGTATAAATTTAAGGCGGAATTGTTGTTAAGGTGGAATATTCCACTTTAAAACTCAAATTCACAAAATTCCGACTCCCCCCTCAACAGTACAATTGGTGAAAGTATCTATAAAATCCGATACTAATCATCTCCCACTTACTGTGAGTTAGATGAGCTTTAAAAATGTTCAACCCTAAAAATAAAGCCAGAATCATTTCCACATTCCTTGAAGAGCTGGATCATCTCATTGTATCAGTCTGTACCTGTATGTCATTATTTCAGCTTTATATCCCTGCCAAAACCCGGAAAATGATGGCACCGAACCAATAAGTAATACAAATAAATACATTTATAAATAGCATAAATTTCCCTTTAACTACTGCCAAATACCGTGCAGAGCTAT
Source organism: Phyllobates terribilis (assembly GCF_046119375.1). Taxonomy (NCBI): domain Eukaryota; kingdom Metazoa; phylum Chordata; class Amphibia; order Anura; family Dendrobatidae; genus Phyllobates; species Phyllobates terribilis. The sequence continues at coordinate 28,444 of NW_027370639.1, forward strand.
AGGACGCCCCGCCGCTCATTATAGCCGCTGGCTCAAATGCGAAGGAGCTTACGGGCAAACAATGAGGGAGCTAATGTGCTGCAGGGAGGAATCTGGACACTTTCATGTCTATTTGTTTGTAAATATTTATTAATCGCTATATGTAGCGGTGACATATTCCGCAGCGCACTACTGTCTCTCATCACAATCTCACAATCTATAAACATATATACGGTATATACACATATACAGTTGAATCCAGAAGTTTCCATCCACTATATATAAAGACACATCTGCAGGTTTTTCTCAATATCTGACATGAAATCAGAATAAACCTTTCCCGTTTTAGGACAATTACCATAATGTTTAATATTTGCCAAATGCCAGAATAATGAGAGAGAGAGAATGGTTTAAGGCATTTTTATTACTTACTGCAAAGTCAGAAGTTTCCATCCATTTCATTAGTATTTGGTCCCATTGCCCTTACACTGAATGACTTGGGTCAGACGTTTGGGATCTCCTTCCACAAGCTTCTCACAATAGTTGGTGGGAATTTGGGCCAATTCCTCCTGACAAAACTGCTGTACATGATCCAGGTTTGTAGGTCGCTTTGCTCGCAGTCTTTTCAGCTTTGCCCATAAATTTTCAATAGGATTGAGATCAGGGCTTTGTGATGGCCGCTCCAAAACATTGACTTTGTTATCCTTAAACCACTTTGTTACCATTATTGGTGTAATTAACAGCACCTGTAACTTACCTGTGGCACCTAACAGGTGTTGGCAATAACTAAATCACACTTGCAGCCAGTTAACATGGATTAAAGTTGACCCAACCTCTGTCCTGTGTCCTTGTGTGTACCACATTGAGCATGGAGAAAAGAAAGAAGACCAAAGAACTGTCTGAGGACTTGAGAAACCAAATTGTGAGGAAGCATGAGCAATCTCAAGGCTACAAGTCCATCTCCAAAGACCTGAATGTTCCTGTGTCTTCCGTGCGCAGTGTCATCAAGAAGTGTAAAGCCCATGGCACTGTGGCTAACCTCCCTAGATGTGGACGGAAAAGAAAAATTGACGAGAGATTTCAGCGCAAGATTGTGCGGATGGTGGATAAAGAACCTCGACTAACATCCAAACAAGTTCAAGCTTCCCTGCAGTCCGAGGGTACAACAGTGTCAACCCGTACTATCCGTCGGCGTCTGAATGAAAAGGGACTGTATGGTAGGATACCCAGGAAGACCCCACTTCTTACCCCGAGACATAAAAAAGCCAGGCTGGAGTTTGCCAAAACTTACCTGAGAAAGCCTAAAACGTTTTGGAAGAATGTTCTCTGGTCAGATGAGACAAAAGTAGAGCTTTTTGGCAAAAAGCATCAACATAGAGTGTACAGGAAAAAAAAGAGGCATTCAAAGAAAAGAACACGGTCCCTACAGTCAAACATGGCGGAGGTTCCCTGATGTTTTGGGTTTGCTTTGCTGCCTCTGGCACTGGACTGCTTGACCGTGTGCATGGCATTATGAAGTCTGAAGACTACCAACAAATTTTGCAGCATAATGTAGGGCCCAGTGTGAGAAAGCTGGGTCTCCCTCAGAGGTCATGGGTCTTCCAGCAGGACAAGGACCCAAAACACACTTCCAAAAGCGCTATAAAATGGTTTGAGAGAAAGCACTGGAGACTTCTAAGGTGGCCAGCAATGAGTCCAGACCTGAATCCCATAGAACACCTGTGGAGAGATCTCAAAATGGCAGTTTGGAGAAGGCACCCTTCAAATATCAGGGACCTGGAGCAGTTTGCCAAAGAAGAATGGTCTACAATTCCAGCAGAGCATTGTAAGAAACTCATTGATGGTTACCGGAAGCGGTTGTTCGCAGTTATTTTGGCTAAAGGTTGTGCAACCAAGTATTAGGCTGAGGGTGCCAATACTTTTGTCTGGCCCATTTTTGGAGTTTTGTGTGAAATGATCAATGATTTGATTTTTGCTTCATTCTCTTTTGTGTTTTTTCCTTGCAAGCAAATTAAATGAAGATAATAAGACCAAAGAATTTGTGATTGCAATCATTTTCAGGAAGAAACTGAGTATTATCTGACAGAATTGCAGGGGTGCCAATACTTTTGGCCAGCACTGTATATATATATATGCCATAGGGCAATATCTTAGGAAGGGGAGCACCTGTTCAAGCAGTTTTGACTTGGGTTGTTCCATTGAAATATTGCTTAAAAAGCCAAGTTTTATGTCTTACTGTTCTTTTCGATACTTTGTATACGCTGCATGATGTGAAGCATTGTGGGTTACTTAGGTTGTATTATTGGTCATACCTCGGACTCTACAAAGTAGTTTTATTTTTATTTTTTTTCAGGATATTTAACCCCTTTTTTACACTGAAGTTGATGATTACTATGATGACTAATTGTCATTTCCATCACTTTAAAGATCGCTACTGTAATGGCAGCTATGTCTCAGATTATGTAACACGCAGGCTACTTGGTGCGCGGTCACACTTCTGCTAAGTGGCGGCATAAAAAGGGACAAGAATAAGAGGGGCTGTTTGGCTCCCAACCAAAGGAGTAGCGAGGATCATAAGTGGAGGAAGTAGCCCATGAGAGAATCTGGTAAATGACACATTTGTTGCAGTTCCTAGGAGTTCTAGAAGTATGTACTGTATGTACGCCACAGTGGGTATATGTGTGTAAATGTTCTGTATATACAGTGCGTGTGTCAATGTAAGTTATATATATATTACACACATACACATGTACAGTATGTATATGCACACATACTGTATGTATGTATTATATCTGTCTTGGCGTGTATATGTGTGGGTGAATATATATTATCCATATATATGTGCATGCCGCAATGCACATGTTTCTGACCATTACTATGTGTGTATATTCTTGTGTTTTTGTGCATTTGTCCGTATGTCCTTGCATGTATTCATGCTGGTGGCCATGAACCCCTTTACTTCAGCCTTCCTCCGTCTTCCTCTGCAGCAGGGGCATAGCCTTTCTCCAGGACGGGCGCACACCTGAACACTACCTAATTTAGCAATGCTCCAGGTTTTTTTTTTTTTACTTTCCGCTGTAGATTTTCAGGTTTATTATTCTTTCACTTTGATTAATCTTTCTGTATTGCTCCGTGAATTACTGTCAGGGTTTTTTTTCACACCTTGCAAACATGAACAGTGTTTGTTGCTTCATGCAAAGAAACTCGTAATGAATTCTGCTATTTGTTAAACGAGGTGGCGTAAAGTCAGGATTTTTCCTGTGCCGCTTTCTTACCTTAAGTGCTACTGATTCCAGGAGAAGAGGAAAACTTCAGCCGTTCATAAGGTCTAATTCTCCAAAGGGGCCGCTCCTTAACTGTGTCCAAAACAAACAATTTACACTAAGGATGAAGATGAAACACTGAGAAAATAATGTGCTGACATCATTTACACCTTCTCATGGCTTATATTATAGAAACCATACAACTCTACCTCCAATTATCTTCATACAGCGGGAACAGACTGGAAATCAGGAGAAGAAGAATGCAAATCAAATCTTCAAAAATGAGACACAGAAGCGACACAAGTGATGAGTTTGTTACTATGCAGCAAATATAGAACATTAATACTACAGTTGTTGCACTTTCTAATCGAGGCGCAAAGTCTAAGGGATCCGCCAAATTCACTCAACCTTGGAATTTTATGCAATACAATTACTATGCCAATATAGGTTTAACCTCTCGGATCCCCATATTGGAGAACAAAGAGAACGGCAACACGTCCCCATTAAAGTAGAAGGGTCAGCAGCACTAATATGCAGTAGAAGTCAGTAAAGGAGTCTGTGGACCCTCCATGGTGAGGCTCAGTGGGGGTCCCGTAGGTGGGATTTACACCAGTCAATAAGCAATGGCTTATCCCAGTTGTATGCCTCCACTTTACGTGATAAAACCCTACTAACCTCTTCACACGGGTATGGACTTTCCTAGGCTGACAAATGAGTTGTGGACCCAAGAGTAGTCACTGATTGGCAGTACATTCAGTAAGTCTCACCAATTTCAAAAATGTTGGTGTTCATATTCTTGTTAGTTTTTACTTTAGTATTATAGCTGTGTGTTTTGTGACCCTTACATATTTCACATTTTATACAAAAATCTCCCATACGTAAAGTAATATATGTGTGTGCCCCTTTAAATGGTCACTATCCTTTCAACAAACTGCACAAATACATAATTCTGGCCAATATAGGAAAAAGTGTAATACATCTTATCAGAGAAATAAGCTTCTTCATTTTTGAACCATATATCATGCTTTCCTGTCTCTCTAACTCATCATTCAATGTCAAAAACTGCTAAAATCGATCTTGGTTAAGATCAGATGATCAGGTTATAGCTGCCTATTGAAGTCTATGAAAGAGGAAGGAAGAGCAGAGTGAAAGAGATACATAGGGATAGTGGTGCTTTCTAGTAAGTGTTTTATCACATCCCAGAGCTGGATTCACGGCTGCACTGCTTAGTACTGCTGTGTAATGTTTCTCCATGCTGCTGCTTTCTGCTAAGTCTTTTATGTCATCTCAGCGCTGGATTCACAGCTACACTGCTCAGTAGTGCTGTATAAGGTTCTCTATTCTGCTACCTCTGAACACGTACTACATAGAGACTGGAAAGAAGAGCAGTTTATATGATACATCATAGCAGCTATTCTACACCCGCAGGATCAGAGACAACAGAGTATTAGAAGACGAGAGTCTGGAGAGGGAAAAACTGGTGAAAACTGCAGGATACAAGTCATAAAATGACCAGAAATAGTGATATTCCTCATATATACTCACTAACAGCTTATTCTGACAAATCGCCTGATACACTATAAATTCTGTCACCCTTCAATATCTATTAGCCCCTATGGCACCGGTCTTTGCAGTACAGATCTATGTAAAGATACACAAGGATCTCATTAGATAGTAATTATCTAAAAAATATGATCTGTAACAAATTATTGATTTGTCAATGATAAAATCAGACACAAAATATTGAAAACCCTTCCCACCCATGCAGAATAATTATATGATCCTGGGAAGATTTCCTTCCTTTATTATAGATTGTGTCTATTCCTTGTTTGTATCAGAAGGTCAGACAATAGAAGAATTACTCATGAGTCCGGCCACAACCGCAGATTACAGGTTTCTATGGTTGTCTGATGGGAATCTGAAAGATGTTAAATGGAATAAGGTGAAGATCATCCCTGACCTTGAGTCCTTACATGAGCCGCTCCTAAATAGTGCGATGAGGTCACTGCGGATGATGTCATATGGAAGGAATGAAGGGAAAGATTTCAGGATGTAAAATATTATCAGTAAGCCAAAGACATCTATCTACTTCTACAGTATATATCTACATATTATTTATTATCTATTATCTATCTATCATCTATCATCTATCTATCATATATTATCTATCTATTATCTATCATCTATTATCTATTATCTATCATCTATCTATCATCTATCATCTATTATCTATCTATTATCTATCATATATTTATTATCTATCTATCTATCTATTATCTATCTATTATCTATCTATCATCTATTATCTATCTATCTATCTATTATCTATCTATCTATCCATCTATTATCTATCTATCTATCTATTATCCATCTATTATCTATCTATCTATTATCTATCTATTATCTATCTATTACCTATCTATTATCTATTATCTATTATCTATCTATTATCCATCTATTATCTATCAGTCAGCATGGTGGCTCAGTGGTTAGCACTGCAGCGCTGGGGTCCTGGGTTCAAATCCAACCAAGGACATCTGCAAGGAGTTTGTATGTTCTCCCTGTGTTTTGTGGGTTTCCTCCGGGTTCTCCGGTTTCCTCCCACACTCCAAAGACTGATAGGGAATGTAGATTGTGAGCCCCAATGGGGACAGCGCCCATAATATTTGTACATTGTCTGAATTGTAAAGCGCTGCGGAATATGTTGGCGTTATATAAATAAAACGATTATTATTATTATTTATCTATCTTTGTGTTTCATTACCTCTGAGTAAATAAGTGAATTCTTTAAGTGCATTGGG
>NW_027370640.1:0-34485 GCF_046119375.1 Phyllobates terribilis
GGGCAGGAGATTATACCGTGCTGCTCACAGATCTATTCCTGATGAGGGCTGTGAGGTGACGGGCAGGAGATTATACCGTGCTGCTCACAGATCTATTCCTGATGAGGGACTGTGAGGTGACGGGCAGGAGATTATACCGTGCTGCTCACAGATCTATTCCTGATGAGGGCTGTGAGGTGACGGGCAGGAGATTATACCGTGCTGCTCACAGATCTATTCCTGATGAGGGCTGTGAGGTGACGGGCAGGAGATTATACCGTGCTGCTCACAGATCTATTCCTGATGAGGGCTGTGAGGTGACGGGCAGGAGATTATACCGTGCTGCTCACAGATCTATTCCTGATGAGGGCTGTGAGGTGACGGGCAGGAGATTATACCGTGCTGCTCACAGATCTATTCCTGATGAGGGCTGTGAGGTGACGGGCAGGAGATTATACCGTGCTGCTCACAGATCTATTCCTGATGAGGGCTGTGAGGTGACGGGCAGGAGATTATACCGTGCTGCTCACAGATCTATTCCTGATGAGGGCTGTGAGGTGACTGGGCAGGAGATTATACCGTGCTGCTCACAGATCTATTCCTGATGAGGGCTGTGAGGTGACGGGCAGGAGATTATACCGTGCTGCTCACAGATCTATTCCTGATGAGGGCTGTGAGGTGACGGGCAGGAGATTATACCGTGCTGATCACAGATCTATTCCTGATGAGGACTGTGAGGTGACGGGCAGGAGATTATACCGTGCTGCTCACAGATCTATTCCTGATGAGGGCTGTGAGGTGACGGGCAGGAGATTATACCGTGCTGCTCACAGATCTATTCCTGAGGAGGGCTGTGAGGTGACGGGCAGGAGATTATACCGTGCTGCTCACAGATCTATTCCTGATGAGGACTGTGAGGTGACGGGCAGGAGATTATACCGTGCTGCTCACAGATCTATTCCTGATGAGGGCTGTGAGGTGACGGGCAGGAGATTATACCGTGCTGCTCACAGATCTATTCCTGATGAGGGCTGGGAGGTGACTGGCAGGAGATTATACCGTGCTGCTCACAGATCTATTCCTGATGAGGACTGTGAGGTGACGGGCAGGAGATTATACCGTGCTGCTCACAGATCTATTTCCTGATGAGGGCTGGGAGGTGACGGGCAGGAGATTATACCGTGCTGCTCACAGATCTATTCCTGATGAGGACTGTGAGGTGACGGGCAGGAGATTATACCGTGCTGCTCACAGATCTATTCCTGATGAGGGCTGTGAGGTGACGGGCAGGAGATTATACCGTGCTGCTCACAGATCTATTCCTGATGAGGGCTGGGAGGTGACGGGCAGAAGATTATACCGTGCTGCTCACAGATCTATTCCTGATGAGGAGTGTGAGGTGACGGGCAGGAGATTATACCGTGCTGCTCACAGATCTATTCCTGATGAGGAGTGTGAGGTGACGGGCAGGAGATTATACCGTGCTGCTCACAGATCTATTCCTGATGAGGGCTGGGAGGTGACGGGCAGGAGATTATACCGTGCTGCTGACAGATCTATTCCTGATGAGGACTGTGAGGTGACGGGCAGGAGATTATACCGTGCTGCTGACAGATCTATTCCTGATGAGGGCTGGGAGGTGACGGGCAGGAGATTATACCGTGCTGCTCACAGATCTATTCCTGATGAGGGCTGGGAGGTGACGGGCAGGAGATTATACCGTGCTGCTCACAGATCTATTCCTGATGAGGGCTGGGAGGTGACGGGCAGGAGATTATACCGTGCTGCTCACAGATCTATTCCTGATGAGGGCTGGGAGGTGACGGGCAGGAGATTATACCGTGCTGCTCACAGATCTATTCCTGATGAGGGCTGGGAGGTGACGGGCAGGAGATTATACCGTGCTGCTCACAGATCTATTCCTGATGAGGGCTGTGAGGTGACGGGCAGAAGATTATACCGTGCTGCTCACAGATCTATTCCTGATGAGGGCTGGGAGGTGACGGGCAGGAAATTATACCGTGCTGCTGACAGATCTATTCCTGATGAGGGCTGGGAGGTGACGGGCAGGAGATTATACCGTGCTGCTCACAGATCTATTCCTGATGAGGGCTGGGAGGTGACGGGCAGGAGATTAGACCATTTGAAGCAATGACCCTGTTCTGCATTTAGTAATATTAATGTGGATACTGCAGTTATTGATATGTAATAATCCTTTTCTTCTTCTTCTTTTCCCAGATGCCATCAGTGCAACCAACCCCCGAGTTATAGACGACTCTCGAGCGCGGAAATTGTCCAATGACCTGAAGCGCTGCACTTATTATGAGACGTGCGCCACATACGGCCTGAACGTTGAGCGTGTCTTCCAGGATGGTGAGAACCATAAAATGGGGATAATGGGGCGTTTTATTTAAGTTTCCTCTATATCATCTACCACCTTTTAAGATTCCTTTGTATTTCTTCCCATGTCACCCCTGTGATCGGTTATACCCTGACCCCATACTTTATTTAATGTCTACCTCCCCAACCCCACCATTTCCCTCCCCATAAGATATCCTTCTGACCCTTTATTCCCTATCTCGTATACACTGTTTGCTGCTACATCTCACTCTGTATCTTCTCCTGAGTGTAGTTCTGTCTCCATATCTCTGTTTATGCCCCTGACCTTGTTGTATACTCTTGGTTCCCATGGTTCGCTCTATATCTCTCCCTCTTTGTCTCCTCGCCTCTCCTCTGTGCATATATCCCAAAACCTGTTCTGTTCCCTCACTGATCCTACATTTCACTCTGTACCTCCATATATGCACACTCCTCTATCTTGTTTCTTATGTTCGTCCCTGTATCTCTCCCTAAGTATACTTTCGTTATCGCTCATTGCTCGTACGTTTTGTTCTATACCTCTTCCTGAGTATACATTCGTTATCACTCATTGCTCGTACGTTTTGTTCTATCCCTCTTCCTGAGTATACATTCGTTATCACTCATTGCTCGTACGTTTTGTTCTATATCTCTTCCTGAGTATACATTCGTTATCACTCATTGCTCGTACGTTTTGTTCTATCCCTCTTCCTGAGTATACATTCGTTATCGCTCATTGCTCGTACGTTTTGCTCTATATCTCTTCCTGAGTATACATTCGTTATCACTCATTGCTCGTACGTTTTGTTCTATCCCTCTTCCTGAGTATACATTCGTTATCGCTCATTGCTCGTACGTTTTGTTCTATCCCTCTTCCTGAGCATACATTCGTTATCACTCATTGCTCGTACGTTTTGTTCTATCCCTCTTCCTGAGTATACATTCGTTATCGCTCATTGCTCGTACGTTTTGTTCTATCCCTCTTCCTGAGTATACATTCGTTATCGCTCATTGCTCGTACGTTTTGTTCTATCCCTCTTCCTGAGTATATATTCGTTATCGCTCATTGCTCGTACGTTTTGTTCTATCCCTCTTCCTTTAGTATACATTCGTTATCGCTCATTGCTCGTACGTTTTGTTCTATCCCTCTTCCTGAGTATACATTCGTTATCACTCATTGCTCGTACGTTTTGTTCTATATCTCTTCCTGTGTATATATTCGTTATCGCTCATTGCTCGTACGTTTTGTTCTAACCCTCTTCCTGAGTATACATTCGTTATCGCTCATTGCTCGTACGTTTTGTTCTATCCCTCTTCCTGAGTATACATTCGTTATCGCTCATTGCTCGTACGTTTTGTTCTAACCCTCTTCCTGAGTATACATTCGTTATCGCTCATTGCTCGTACGTTTTGTTCTATACCTCTTCCTGAGTATATATTCGTTATCGCTCATTGCTCGTACGTTTTGCTCTATACCTCTTCCTGAGTATACATTCGTTATCGCTCATTGCTCGTACGTTTTGTTCTATCCCTCTTCCTGAGTATACATTCGTTATCACTCATTGCTCGTACGTTTTGTTCTATCCCTCTTCCTGAGTATACATTCGTTATCACTCATTGCTCGTACGTTTTGTTCTATATCTCTTCCTGTGTATATATTCGTTATCGCTCATTGCTCGTACGTTTTGTTCTAACCCTCTTCCTGAGTATACATTCGTTATCGCTCATTGCTCGTACGTTTTGTTCTATCCCTCTTCCTGAGTATACATTCGTTATCGCTCATTGCTCGTACGTTTTGTTCTAACCCTCTTCCTGAGTATACATTCGTTATCGCTCATTGCTCGTACGTTTTGTTCTATACCTCTTCCTGAGTATATATTCGTTATCGCTCATTGCTCGTACGTTTTGCTCTATACCTCTTCCTGAGTATACATTCGTTATCGCTCATTGCTCGTACGTTTTGTTCTATCCCTCTTCCTGAGTATACATTCGTTATCGCTCATTGCTCGTACGTTTTGTTCTATACCTCTTCCTGAGTATACATTCGTTATCGCTCATTGCTCGTACGTTTTGCTCTATACCTCTTCGTGAGTATACATTCGTTATCGCTCATTGCTCGTACGTTTTGTTCTATCCCTCTTCCTGAGTATACATTCGTTATCACTCATTGCTCGTACGTTTTGTTCTATACCTCTTCCTGAGTATACATTCGTTATCGCTCATTGCTCGTCCGTTTTGTTCTATACCTCTTCCTGAGTATACATTCGTTATCACTCATTGCTCGTACGTTTTGTTCTATATCTCTTCCTGAGTATACATTCGTTATCACTCATTGCTCGTACGTTTTGTATCCCTCTTCCTGAGTATACATTCGTTATCACTCATTGCTCGTACGTTTTGTTCTATCCCTCTTCCTGAGTATATATTCGTTATCGCTCATTGCTCGTACGTTTTGTTCTATCCCTCTTCCTGAGTATACATTCGTTATCACTCATTGCTCGTACGTTTTGTTCTATCCCTCTTCCTGAGTATACATTCGTTATCGCTCATTGCTCGTACGTTTTGTTCTATATCTCTTCCTGTGTATACATTCGTTATCGCTCATTGCTCGTACGTTTTGTTCTATACCTCTTCCTGAGTATACATTCGTTATCGCTCATTGCTCGTACGTTTTGTTCTATATCTCTTCCTGTGTATACATTCGTTATCGCTCATTGCTCGTACGTTTTGTTCTATATCTCTTCCTGTGTATACATTCGTTATCGCTCATTGCTCGTACGTTTTGTTCTATACCTCTTCCTGAGTATATATTCGTTATCACTCATTGCTCGTACGTTTTGTTCTATACCTCTTCCTGAGTATACATTCGTTATCGCTCATTGCTCGTACGTTTTGTTCTATCCCTCTTCCTGAGTATACATTCGTTATCACTCATTGCTCGTACGTTTTGCTCTATATCTCTTCCTGAGTATACATTCGTTATCACTCATTGCTCGTACGTTTTGTTCTATCCCTCTTCCTGAGTATACATTCGTTATCACTCATTGCTCGTACGTTTTGTTCTATCCCTCTTCCTGAGTATACATTCGTTATCGCTCATTGCTCGTACGTTTTGTTCTATACCTCTTCCTGAGTATACATTCGTTATCGCTCATTGCTCGTACGTTTTGTTCTATCCCTCTTCCTGAGTATACATTCGTTATCGCTCATTGCTCGTACGTTTTGTTCTATATCTCTTCCTGAGTATATATTCGTTATCGCTCATTGCTCGTACGTTTTGCTCTATACCTCTTCCTGAGTATACATTCGTTATCGCTCATTGCTCGTACGTTTTGTTCTATCCCTCTTCCTGAGTATACATTCGTTATCGCTCATTGCTCGTACGTTTTGCTCTATATCTCTTCCTGAGTATACATTCGTTATCGCTCATTGCTCGTACGTTTTGTTCTATCCCTCTTCCTGAGTATACATTCGTTATCGCTCATTGCTCGTACGTTTTGCTCTATATCTCTTCCTGAGTATACATTCGTTATCGCTCATTGCTCGTACGTTTTGTTCTATCCCTCTTCCTGAGTATACATTCGTTATCGCTCATTGCTCGTACGTTTTGTTCTATACCTCTTCCTGAGTATACATTCGTTATCGCTCATTGCTCGTACGTTTTGTTCTATCCCTCTTCCTGAGTATACATTCGTTATCGCTCATTGCTCGTACGTTTTGCTCTATATCTCTTCCTGAGTATACATTCGTTATCGCTCATTGCTCGTACGTTTTGTTCTATATCTCTTCCTGAGTATACATTCGTTATCGCTCATTGCTCGTACGTTTTGTTCTATATCTCTTCCTGAGTATACATTCGTTATCGCTCATTGCTCGTACGTTTTGTTCTATCCCTCTTCCTGAGTATACATTCGTTATCGCTCATTGCTCGTACGTTTTGTTCTATCCCTCTTCCTGAGTATACATTCGTTATCACTCATTGCTCGTACGTTTTGTTCTATCCCTCTTCCTGAGTATATATTCGTTATCACTCATTGCTCGTCCGTTTTGTTCTATCCCTCTTCCTGAGTATATATTCGTTATCACTCATTGCTCGTACGTTTTGTTCTATCCCTCTTCCTGAGTATATATTCGTTATCACTCATTGCTCGTACGTTTTGTTCTATCCCTCTTCCTGAGTATATATTCGTTATCGCTCATTGCTCGTACGTTTTGTTCTATCCCTCTTCCTGAGTATATATTCGTTATCGCTCATTGCTCGTACGTTTTGTTCTATCCCTCTTCCTGAGTATATATTCGTTATCGCTCATTGCTCGTACGTTTTGTTCTATATCTCTTCCTGTGTATATATTCGTTATCGCTCATTGCTCGTACGTTTTGTTCTATACCTCTTCCTGAGTATACATTCGTTATCGCTCATTGCTCGTACGTTTTGTTCTATCCCTCTTCCTGAGTATATATTCGTTATCACTCATTGCTCGTACGTTTTGTTCTATACCTCTTCCTGAGTATACATTCGTTATCGCTCATTGCTCGTACGTTTTGTTCTATCCCTCTTCCTGAGTATACATTCGTTATCACTCATTGCTCGTACGTTTTGTTCTATCCCTCTTCCTGAGTATACATTCGTTATCGCTCATTGCTCGTACGTTTTGTTCTATATCACTTCCTGTGTATACATTCGTTATCGCTCATTGCTCGTACGTTTTGTTCTATACCTCTTCCTGAGTATACATTCGTTATCGCTCATTGCTCGTACGTTTTGTTCTATATCACTTCCTGTGTATACATTCGTTATCGCTCATTGCTCGTACGTTTTGTTCTATATCTCTTCCTGTGTATACATTCGTTATCGCTCATTGCTCGTACGTTTTGTTCTATACCTCTTCCTGAGTATACATTCGTTATCGCTCATTGCTCGTACGTTTTGTTCTATCCCTCTTCCTGAGTATACATTCGTTATCACTCATTGCTCGTACGTTTTGTTCTATATCACTTCCTGTGTATACATTCGTTATCACTCATTGCTCGTACGTTTTGTTCTATACCTCTTCCTGAGTATACATTCGTTATCGCTCATTGCTCGTACGTTTTGTTCTATCCCTCTTCCTGAGCATACATTCGTTATCACTCATTGCTCGTACGTTTTGTTCTATCCCTCTTCCTGAGTATACATTCGTTATCACTCATTGCTCGTACGTTTTGTTCTATACCTCTTCCTGAGCATACATTCGTTATCGCTCATTGCTCGTACGTTTTGTTCTATACCTCTTCCTGAGTATACATTCGTTATCACTCATTGCTCGTACGTTTTGTTCTATCCCTCTTCCTGAGTATACATTCGTTATCGCTCATTGCTCGTACGTTTTGTTCTATCCCTCTTCCTGAGCATACATTCGTTATCGCTCATTGCTCGTACGTTTTGTTCTATATCTCTTCCTGAGTATACATTCGTTATCACTCATTGCTCGTACGTTTTGTTCTATACCTCTTCCTGAGTATACACGTTATCACTCATTGCTCGTACTTTTTTGTTTACTATACCTCTTCCTGAGTATACATTCGTTAGGTCGCTCATTGCTCGTACGTTTTGTTCTATACCTCTTCCTGAGTATACATTCGTTATCGCTCATTGCTCGTACGTTTGTTCTATACCTCTTCCTGAGTATACATTCGTTATCGCTCATTGCTCGTACGTTTTGTTCTATCCCTCTTCCTGAGTATACATTCGTTATCACTCATTGCTCGTACGTTTTGTTCTATACCTCTTCCTGAGTATACATTCGTTATCGCTCATTGCTCGTACGTTTTGTTCTATATCTCTTCCTGAGTATACATTCGTTATCGCTCATTGCTCGTACGTTTTGTTCTATACTCTTCCTGAGTATACATTCGTTATCACTCATTGCTCGTACGTTTTGTTCTATCCCTCTCCTGAGTATACATTCGTTATCACTCATTGCTCGTACGTTTTGCTCTATATCTCTTCCTGAGTATACATTCGTTATCACTCATTGCTCGTACGTTTTGCTCTATATCTCTTCCTGAGTATACATTCGTTATCACTCATTGCTCGTACGTTTTGCTCTATATCTCTTCCTGAGTATACATTCGTTATCACTCATTGCTCGTACGTTTTGCTCTATATCTCTTCCTGAGTATATATTCGTTATCACTCATTGCTCGTACGTTTTGCTCTATATCTCTTCCTGAGTATACATTCGTTATCACTCATTGCTCGTACGTTTTGCTCTATATCTCTTCCTGAGTATACATTCGTATCACTCATTGCTCGTACGTTTTGCTCTATATCTCTTCCTGAGTATATATTCGTTATCACTCATTGCTCGTACGTTTTGTTCTATATCTCTTCCTGAGTATACATTCGTTATCGCTCATTGCTCGTACGTTTTGTTCTATCCCTCTTCCTGAGTATATAATTCGTTATCACTCATTGCTCGTCCGTTTTGTTCTATCCCTCTTCCTGAGTATATATTCGTTATCACTCATTGCTCGTCCGTTTTGTTCTATCCCTCTTCCTGAGTATATATTCGTTATCACTCATTGCTCGTACGTTTTGTTCTATCCCTCTTCCTGAGTATATATTCGTTATCACTCATTGCTCGTCCGTTTTGTTCTATCCCTCTTCCTGAGTATATATTCGTTATCACTCATTGCTCGTACGTTTTGTTCTATCCCTCTTCCTGAGTATATATTCGTTATCACTCATTGCTCGTACGTTTTGTTCTATCCCTCTTCCTGAGTATATATTCGTTATCGCTCATTGCTCGTACGTTTGTTCTATCCCTCTTCCTGAGTATATATTCGTTATCACTCATTGCTCGTACGTTTTGTTCTATCCCTCTTCCTGAGTATATATTCGTTATCACTCATTGCTCGTCCGTTTTGTTCTATCCCTCTTCCTGAGTATATATTCGTTATCACTCATTGCTCGTACGTTTTGTCTATCCTCTTCCTGAGTATATATTCGTTATCGCTCATTGCTCGTACGTTTTGTTCTATCCCTCTTCCTGAGTATACATTCGTTATCGCTCATTGCTCGTACGTTTTGTTCTATCCCTCTTCCTGAGTATACATTCGTTATCGCTCATTGCTCGTACGTTTTGTTCTATCCCTCTTCCTGAGTATACATTCGTTATCGCTCATTGCTCGTACGTTTTGTTCTATACTCTTCCTGAGTATACATTCGTTATCGCTCATTGCTCGTACGTTTTGTTCTATCCCTCTTCCTGAGTATACATTCATTATCACTCATTGCTCGTACGTTTTGTTCTATCCCTCTTCCTGAGTATACATTCGTTATCACTCATTGCTCGTACGTTTTGTTCTATACCTCTTCCTGAGTATACATTCGTTATCGCTCATTGCTCGTACGTTTTGCTCTATATCTCTTCCTGAGTATACATTCGTTATCACTCATTGCTCGTACGTTTTGCTCTATATCTCTTCCTGTGTATACATTCGTTATCACTCATTGCTCGTACGTTTTGTTCTATCCCTCTTCCTGAGTATACATTCGTTATCAGCTCATTGCTCGTACGTTTTGTTCTATCCCTCTTCCTGAGTATACATTCGTTATCGCTCATTGCTCGTACGTTTTGTTCTATACCTCTTCCTGAGTATACATTCGTTATCGCTCATTGCTCGTACGTTTTGTTCTATACCTCTTCCTGAGTATACATTCGTTATCACTCATTGCTCGTACGTTTTGTTCTATATCTCTTCCTGAGTATACATTCGTTATCACTCATTGCTCGTACGTTTTGTTCTATAATCTCTTCCTGAGTATACATTCGTTATCACTCATTGCTCGTACGTTTTGTTCTATCCTCTTCCTGAGTATACATTCGTTATCGCTCATTGCTCGTACGTTTTGTTCTATATCTCTTCCTGAGTATACATCGTTATCGCTCATTGCTCGTACGTTTTGTTCTATACCTCTTCCTGAGTATACATTCGTTATCACTCATTGCTCGTACGTTTTGTTCTATCCCTCTTCCTGAGTATACATTCGTTATCACTCATTGCTCGTACGTTTTGTTCTATACCTCTTCCTGAGTATACAATCGTAGTCTCAGTGCCCATACGTTTCTCTGTACCTTTCTCCTGAGTACACACTCGTAGTCTCAGTGCCCATACGTTTCTCTGTACCTCTCTCCTGAGTACACACTCGTAGTCTCACTGCCCATACGTTTCTCTGTACCTCTCTCCTGAGTACACACTCGTAGTCTCACTGCCCATACGTTTCTCTGTACCTCTCTCCTGAGTACACACTCGTAGTCTCACTGCCCATACGTTTCTCTTTACCTCTCTCCTGAGTACACACTCGTAGTCTCAGTGCCCCTACATTTCTCTGTACCTTTCTCCTGAGTACACCCTCGTAGTCTCAGTGCCCATACGTTTCTCTGTACCTCTCTCCTGAGTACACCCTCGTAGTCTCAGTGCCCATACGTTTCTCTGTACCTCTCTCTTGAGTACACCCTCGTAGTCTCAGTGCCCATACGTTTCTCTGTACCTTTCTCCTGAGTACACCCTCGTAGTCTCAGTGCCCATACGTTTCTCTGTACCTTTCTCCTGAGTACACCCTCGTAGTCTCAGTGCCCATACGTTTCTCTGTACCTTTCTCCTGAGTACATACTCGTAGTCTCAGTGCCCATACGTTTCTCTGTACCTTTCTCCTGAGTACACACTCGTAGTCTCACTGCCCATACGTTTCTCTATACCTTTCTCCTGAGTACACACTCGTGTCACTCTGTCTCAGCGTACAGGGGGGTCAGGGGCCTGAGCTGACCCTAGACGGGGGCCCTGACTAATCCCTCAACCTGGAGGTACTGTTAATGGTACAGAGGTCCAGGCCGCCAGCGTAACCCTAAACTCCTGAATATCCCTGAACCTAAGTAATCTAGTCTTGAGAAGGACCCCGATCACAACAATGGGGAACAGGAATAGAAAATGCCCCAAAACACAGTACTAGACAAACGAGACAGTACAAGGGAAAACCACCTTGCATACAAAAACTAACACCACAATTACAGAGGGAACAACAACAGGTTAGGAGATAAATGAATAAAGGGAGGAAGGGAACAAACCACACCGCATACTCCTCGCTCCGAACTCCACCAAACAACGATCCACTCTGAAAGTCTGCAAGAAATGCTTTCACCGACAACTTCCCTATCAGACCAGCAGGTATTTGAAGGAATCCCAATACTGCAGCATTAACTGCAGCTGGGCGAGGCTGAGCCTCGTCAAGCAGAGGAGAGAGAGAATTAACTCCCTCACAACCAAAAAACACAAAGCACCAAAAACTCAGCTGCGAGAAGTCAGGCTGTGTAGTCGCCGACGATCTTCGTGGCGACACACCCATGACACTGTTAGTCTCAGTGCCCATACGTTTCTCTGTACCTTTCTCCTGAGTACACACTCGTAGTCTCACTGCCCATACGTTTCTCTGTACCTCTCTCCTGAGTACACACTCGTAGTCTCAGTGCCCATACGTTTCTCTGTACCTTTCTCCTGATTACACTCGTAGTCTCACTGCCCATACTTTTCTCTGTACCTCTCTCTTGAGTACACACTCTTAGTCTCAGTGCCCATACGTTTCTCTGTACCTTTCTCCTGATTACACTCGTAGTCTCACTGCCCATACGTTTCTCTGTACCTTTCTCCTGAGTACACACTCTTAGTCTCAGTGCCCATACGTTTCTCTGTACCTTTCTCCTGATTACACTCGTAGTCTCAGTGCCCATACGTTTCTCTGTACCTCTCTCCTGAGTACACACTCGTAGTCTCAGTGCCCATACGTTTCTCTGTACCTCTCTCCTGAGTACACACTCGTAGTCTCAGTGCCCATACGTTTCTCTTTAACTCTCTCCTGAGTACACACTCATAGTCTCAGTGCCCATACGTTTCTCTGTACCTTTCTCCTGAGTACACACTTGTAGTCTCAGTGCCCATACGTTTCTCTGTACCTTTCTCCTGAGTACACCCTCGTAGTCTCAGTGCCCATACGTTTCTCTGTACCTCTCTCCTGAGTACACACTCGTAGTCTCAGTGCCCATACGTTTCTCTTTACCTCTCTCCTGAGTACACACTCGTAGTCTCAGTGCCCATACGTTTCTCTGTACCTCTCTCCTGAGTACACACTCGTAGTCTCAGTGCCCATACGTTTCTCTTTACCTCTCTCCTGAGTACACACTCGTAGTCTCACTGCCCATACGTTTCTCTGTACCTTTCTCCTGAGTACACACTCGTAGTCTCACTGCCCATACGTTTCTCTGTACCTTTTCTCCTGAGTACACACTCGTAGTCTCAGTGCCCATACGTTTCTCTGTACCTTTCTCCTGAGTACACACTCGTAGTCTCACTGCCCATACGTTTCTCTGTACCTTTCTCCTGAGTACACACTCGTAGTCTCAGTGCCCATACGTTTCTCTTTACCTCTCTCCTGAGTACACACTCGTAGTCTCAGTGCCCATACGTTTCTCTGTACCTCTCTCCTGAGTACACACTCGTAGTCTCACTGCCCATACGTTTCTCTGTACCTTTCTCCTGAGTACACACTCGTAGTCTCACTGCCCATACGTTTCTCTGTACCTTTCTCCTGAGTACACACTCGTAGTCTGTGCCCATACGTTTCTCTGTACCTTTCTCCTGAGTACACACTCGTAGTCTCAGTGCCCATACGTTTCTCTGTACCTTTCTCCTGATTACACTCGTAGTCTCAGTGCCCATACGTTTCTCTGTACCTTTCTCCTGAGTACACACTCGTAGTCTCAGTGCCCATACGTTTCTCTGTACCTTTCTCCTGATTACACTCGTAGTCTCAGTGCCCATACGTTTCTCTGTACCTTTCTCTTGAGTACACACTCGTAGTCTCACTGCCCATACGTTTCTCTTTACCTCTCTCCTGAGTACACACTCGTAGTCTCAGTGCCCATACGTTTCTCTTTACCTCTCTCCTGAGTACACACTCGTAGTCTCACTGCCCATACGTTTCTCTGTACCTCTCTCCTGAGTACACACTCGTAGTCTCACTGCCCATACGTTTCTCTGTACCTTTCTCCTGAGTACACACTCGTAGTCTCAGTGCCCATACGTTTCTCTGTACCTTTCTCCTGAGTACACACTCGTAGTCTCAGTGCCCATACGTTTCTCTGTACCTCTCTTCTGAGTACACACTCGTAGTCTCAGTGCCCATACGTTTCTCTGTACCTTTCTCCTGAGTACACACTCGTAGTCTCAGTGCCCATACGTTTCTCTGTACCTTTCTCCTGAGTACACACTCGTAGTCTCAGTGCCCATACGTTTCTCTGTACCTTTCTCCTGAGTACACACTCGTAGTCTCACTGCCCATACGTTTCTCTGTACCTTTCTCCTGAGTACACACTCGTAGTCTCACTGCCCATACGTTTCTCTGTACCTCTCTTGAGTACACACTCGTAGTCTCAGTGCCCATACGTTTCTCTGTACCTCTCTTGAGTACACACTCGTAGTCTCACTGCCCATACGTTTCTCTGTACCTTTCTCCTGATTACACTCGTAGTCTCACTGCCCATACGTTTCTCTGTACCTCTCTCCTGAGTACACACTCGTAGTCTCAGTGCCCATACGTTTCTCTGTACCTTTCTCCTGAGTACACACTCGTAGTCTCAGTGCCCATACGTTTCTCTTTAACTCTCTCCTGAGTACACACTCATAGTCTAAGTGCCCATACGTTTCTCTGTACCTTTCTCCTGAGTACACACTTGTAGTCTCAGTGCCCATACGTTTCTCTGTACCTTTCTCCTGAGTACACCCTCGTAGTCTCAGTGCCCATACGTTTCTCTGTACCTCTCTCCTGAGTACACACTCGTAGTCTCAGTGCCCATACGTTTCTCTTTACCTCTCTCCTGAGTACACACTCGTAGTCTCAGTGCCCATACGTTTCTCTTTACCTCTCTCCTGAGTACACACTCGTAGTCTCAGTGCCCATACGTTTCTCTGTACCTCTCTCCTGAGTACACACTCGTAGTCTCAGTGCCCATACGTTTCTCTGTACCTCTCTCCTGAGTACACACTCGTAGTCTCAGTGCCCATACGTTTCTCTTTACCTCTCTCCTGAGTACACACTCGTAGTCTCACTGCCCATACGTTTCTCTGTACCTTTCTCCTGAGTACACACTCGTAGTCTCACTGCCCATACGTTTCTCTGTACCTTTCTCCTGAGTACACACTCGTAGTCTCAGTGCCCATACGTTTCTCTGTACCTTTCTCCTGAGTACACACTCGTAGTCTCACTGCCCATACGTTTCTGTGTACCTTTCTCCTGAGTACACACTCGTAGTCTCAGTGCCCATACGTTTCTCTTTACCTCTCTCCTGAGTACACACTCGTAGTCTCAGTGCCCATACGTTTCTCTGTACCTCTCTCCTGAGTACACACTCGTAGTCTCACTGCCCATACGTTTCTCTGTACCTCTCTCCTGAGTACACACTCGTAGTCTCAGTGCCCATACGTTTCTCTGTACCTCTCTCCTGAGTACACACTCGTAGTCTCACTGCCCATACGTTTCTCTGTACCTCTCTCTTGAGTACACACTCGTAGTCTCAGTGCCCATACGTTTCTCTGTACCTTTCTCCTGAGTACACACTCGTAGTCTGTGCCCATACGTTTCTCTGTACCTTTCTCCTGAGTACACACTCGTAGTCTGTGCCCATACGTTTCTCTGTACCTTTCTCCTGAGTACACACTCGTAGTCTCAGTGCCCATACGTTTCTCTGTACCTTTCTCCTGAGTACACACTCGTAGTCTCAGTGCCCATACGTTTCTCTGTACCTTTCTCCTGATTACACTCGTAGTCTCACTGCCCATACGTTTCTCTTTACCTCTCTCCTGAGTACACACTCGTAGTCTCAGTGCCCATACGTTTCTCTTTACCTCTCTCCTGAGTACACACTCGTAGTCTCACTGCCCATACGTTTCTCTGTACCTCTCTCCTGAGTACACACTCGTAGTCTCAGTGCCCATACGTTTCTCTGTACCTTTCTCCTGAGTACACACTCGTAGTCTCAGTGCCCATACGTTTCTCTGTACCTTTCTCCTGAGTACACACTCGTAGTCTCAGTGCCCATACGTTTCTCTGTACCTTTCTCCTGAGTACACACTCGTAGTCTCACTGCCCATACGTTTCTCTTTACCTCTCTCCTGAGTACACACTCGTAGTCTCAGTGCCCATACGTTTCTCTGTACCTTTCTCCTGAGTACACACTCGTAGTCTCAGTGCCCATACGTTTCTCTGTACCTTTCTCCTGAGTACACACTCGTAGTCTCACTGCCCATACGTTTCTCTGTACCTTTCTCCTGAGTACACACTCGTAGTCTCACTGCCCATACGTTTCTCTTTACCTCTCTCCTGAGTACACACTCGTAGTCTCACTGCCCATACGTTTCTCTGTACCTCTCTCTTGAGTACACACTCGTAGTCTCACTGCCCATACGTTTCTGTGTACCTTTCTCCTGAGTACACACTCGTAGTCTCACTGCCCATACGTTTCTGTGTACCTTTCTCCTGAGTACACACTCGTAGTCTCAGTGCCCATACGTTTCTCTTTACCTCTCTCCTGAGTACACACTCGTAGTCTCAGTGCCCATACGTTTCTCTGTACCTCTCTCCTGAGTACACACTCGTAGTCTCACTGCCCATACGTTTCTCTGTACCTTTCTCCTGAGTACACACTCGTAGTCTGTGCCCATACGTTTCTCTGTACCTTTCTCCTGAGTACACACTCGTAGTCTGTGCCCATACGTTTCTCTGTACCTTTCTCCTGAGTACACACTCGTAGTCTCAGTGCCCATACGTTTCTCTGTACCTTTCTCCTGAGTACACACTCGTAGTCTCAGTGCCCATACGTTTCTCTGTACCTTTCTCCTGATTACACTCGTAGTCTCACTGCCCATACGTTTCTCTTTACCTCTCTCCTGAGTACACACTCGTAGTCTCAGTGCCCATACGTTTCTCTTTACCTCTCTCCTGAGTACACACTCGTAGTCTCACTGCCCATACGTTTCTCTGTACCTCTCTCCTGAGTACACACTCGTAGTCTCAGTGCCCATACGTTTCTCTGTACCTTTCTCCTGAGTACACACTCGTAGTCTCAGTGCCCATACGTTTCTCTGTACCTTTCTCCTGAGTACACACTCGTAGTCTCAGTGCCCATACGTTTCTCTGTACCTTTCTCCTGAGTACACACTCGTAGTCTCACTGCCCATACGTTTCTCTTTACCTCTCTCCTGAGTACACACTCGTAGTCTCAGTGCCCATACGTTTCTCTGTACCTTTCTCCTGAGTACACACTCGTAGTCTCAGTGCCCATACGTTTCTCTGTACCTTTCTCCTGAGTACACACTCGTAGTCTCACTGCCCATACGTTTCTCTGTACCTTTCTCCTGAGTACACACTCGTAGTCTCACTGCCCATACGTTTCTCTTTACCTCTCTCCTGAGTACACACTCGTAGTCTCAGTGCCCATACGTTTCTCTGTACCTCTCTCTTGAGTACACACTCGTAGTCTCACTGCCCATACGTTTCTCTGTACCTTTCTCCTGATTACACTCGTAGTCTCACTGCCCATACGTTTCTCTGTACCTCTCTTGAGTACACACTCGTAGTCTCAGTGCCCATACGTTTCTCTGTACCTCTCTTGAGTACACACTCGTAGTCTCAGTGCCCATACGTTTCTCTTTACCTTTCTCCTGAGTACACACTCGTAGTCTCAGTGCCCATACGTTTCTCTTTACCTTTCTCCTGAGTACACACTCGTAGTCTCAGTGCCCATACGTTTCTCTGTACCTTTCTCTTGAGTACACACTCGTAGTCTCAGTGCCCATACGTTTCTCTGTACCTTTCTCTTGAGTACACACTCGTAGTCTCAGTGCCCATACGTTTCTCTGTACCTTTCTCTTGAGTACACACTCGTAGTCTCAGTGCCCATACGTTTCTCTGTACCTCTCTTGAGTACACACTCGTAGTCTCAGTGCCCATACGTTTCTCTGTACCTCTCTTGAGTACACACTCGTAGTCTCAGTGCCCATACGTTTCTCTTTACCTTTCTCCTGAGTACACACTCGTAGTCTCAGTGCCCATACGTTTCTCTTTACCTTTCTCCTGAGTACACACTCGTAGTCTCAGTGCCCATACGTTTCTCTGTACCTTTCTCTTGAGTACACACTCGTAGTCTCAGTGCCCATACGTTTCTCTGTACCTTTCTCTTGAGTACACACTCGTAGTCTCAGTGCCCATACGTTTCTCTGTACCTCTCTTGAGTACACACTCGTAGTCTCAGTGCCCATACGTTTCTCTGTACCTCTCTTGAGTACACACTCGTAGTCTCAGTGCCCATACGTTTCTCTTTACCTTTCTCCTGAGTACACACTCGTAGTCTCAGTGCCCATACGTTTCTCTTTACCTTTCTCCTGAGTACACACTCGTAGTCTCACTGCCCATACGTTTCTGTGTACCTTTCTCTTGAGTACACACTCGTAGTCTCAGTGCCCATACGTTTCTCTGTACCTCTCTCCTGAGTACACACTCGTAGTCTCAGTGCCCATACGTTTCTCTGTACCTCTCTTGAGTACACACTCGTAGTCTCACTGCCCATACGTTTCTCTGTACCTTTCTCTTGAGTACACACTCGTAGTCTCAGTGCCCATACGTTTCTCTGTACCTTTCTCCTGAGTACACACTCGTAGTCTCAGTGCCCATACGTTTCTCTGTACCTTTCTCCTGAGTACACACTCGTAGTCTCACTGCCCATACGTTTCTCTGTACCTCTCTCCTGAGTACACACTCGTAGTCTCAGTGCCCATACGTTTCTCTTTACCTCTCTCCTGAGTACACACTCGTAGTCTCACTGCCCATACGTTTCTCTGTACCTCTCTCCTGATTACACTCGTAGTCTCAGTGCCCATACGTTTCTCTGTACCTTTCTCCTGAGTACACACTCGTAGTCTCAGTGCCCATACGTTTCTCTGTACCTCTCTTGAGTACACACTCGTAGTCTCAGTGCCCATACGTTTCTCTGTACCTCTCTCTTGAGTACACACTCGTAGTCTCAGTGCCCATACGTTTCTCTGTACCTTTCTCCTGAGTACACACTCGTAGTCTCAGTGCCCATACGTTTCTCTGTACCTTTCTCCTGAGTACACACTCGTAGTCTCACTGCCCATACGTTTCTCTGTACCTCTCTCTTGAGTACACACTTGTAGTCTCACTGCCCATACGTTTCTCTGTACCTTTCTCTTGAGTACACACTCGTAGTCTCAGTGCCCATACGTTTCTCTGTACCTCTCTTGAGTACACACTCGTAGTCTCACTGCCCATACGTTTCTCTGTACCTCTCTTGAGTACACGCTCGTAGTCTCAGTGCCCATACGTTTCTCTGTACCTTTCTCCTGAGTACACACTCGTAGTCTCAGTGCCCATACGTTTCTCTGTACCTCTCTTGAGTACACACTCGTAGTCTCAGTGCCCATACGTTTCTCTGTACCTTTCTCCTGAGTACACACTCGTAGTCTCAGTGCCCATACGTTTCTCTGTACCTTTCTCCTGAGTACACACTCGTAGTCTCACTGCCCATACGTTTCTCTGTACCTTTCTCCTGAGTACACACTCGTAGTCTCACTGCCCATACGTTTCTCTGTACCTTTCTCCTGAGTACACACTCGTAGTCTCACTGCCCATACGTTTCTCTGTACCTTTCTCCTGAGTACACACTCGTAGTCTCACTGCCCATACGTTTCTCTGTACCTTTCTCCTGAGTACACACTCGTAGTCTCACTGCCCATACGTTTCTCTGTACCTTTCTCCTGAGTACACACTCGTAGTCTCACTGCCCATACGTTTCTCTGTACCTCTCTCCTGAGTACACACTCGTAGTCTCAGTGCCCATACGTTTCTCTGTACCTTTCTCCTGAGTACACACTCGTAGTCTCACTGCCCATACGTTTCTCTGTACCTTTCTCCTGAGTACACACTCGTAGTCTCAGTGCCCATACGTTTCTCTGTACCTCTCTTGAGTACACACTCGTAGTCTCAGTGCCCATACGTTTCTCTGTACCTTTCTCCTGAGTACACACTCGTAGTCTCACTGCCCATACGTTTCTCTGTACCTTTCTCCTGAGTACACACTCGTAGTCTCACTGCCCATACGTTTCTCTGTACCTTTCTCCTGAGTACACACTCGTAGTCTCACTGCCCATACGTTTCTCTGTACCTCTCTCCTGAGTACACACTCGTAGTCTCAGTGCCCATACGTTTCCTTCTATGCCTCTCCTTGACATTACATTTGTTCTTGCTCATTGCTTGTACTTTACCTCTCCTGAGTATACACTCGTTGTCTCTCATAATGCTCGCGTCTCTGTACTCATACATTTCGCTCTGTTCGTCTCCTTGAGTATACACCCGTGTCATTGCTCATATGTTTCACTCTATCCCTCCTCCTGAGTATACACTCGTCTTATTGATTGTTCGTTTCACTCTATCCCTCTCCCTCGTCTTATTGATCGTACGTTTGGTTATATACCTCCTCCTGAGTATTCAGAGTGTTCACTGATCTCTCATTAATCATACTTTTCGCTGTATACATCCCTGAGTACACACTCGTCTCTCGTTGCTTGTACGTTTCGCGCTCTACGTTTTCCTGAGTATACACTCGTCTCTCGTTGCTTGTACTTTTCGCACTCTACGTTTTCCTGAGTACAAACTCGTCTCTCGTTGCTTGTACGTTTCGCGCTCTACGTTTTCCTGAGTACACACTCGTCTCTCGTTGCTTGTACGTTTCGCACTCTACGTTTTCCTGAGTACACACTCGTCTCTCATTGCTTGTACGTTTCGCGCTCTACGTTTTCCTGAGTACACACTAGTCTCTCATTGCTTGTACTTTTCGCGCTCTACGTTTTCCTGAGTACACACTCGTCTTTCGTTGCTTGTACATTTCGCACTCTACGTTTTCCTGAGTACACACTCGTCTCTCGTTGCTTGTACGTTTTGTGCTCTACGTTTTCCTGAGTACACACTCGTCTCTCGTTGCTTGTACGTTTCGTGCTCTACGTTTTCCTGAGTACACACTCGTCTCTCGTTGCTTGTACGTTTCGCGCTCTACGTTTTCCTGAGTACACACTCGTCATTCGTTGCTTGTACGTTTCGCGCTCTACATTTTCCTGAGTATACACTCGTCTCTCGTTGCTTGTACGTTTCGCGCTCTACGTTTTCCTGAGTACACACTCGTCTCTCGTTGCTTGTATGTTTCACTCTATACATCTCCCTGAGTACACACTCGTCATTCGTTGCTTTTACGTTTCGCGCTCTACGTTTTCCTGAGTACACACTCATCTTTCGTTGCTTGTACGTTTCGCGCTCTACGTTTTCCTGAGTACACACTCGTCTCTCGTTGCTTGTACGTTTCGCGCTCTACGTTTTCCTGAGTACACACTCGTCTCTCATTGCTTGTACATTTCGCACTCTACGTTTTCCTGAGTACACACTCGTCTCTCGTTGCTTTTACGTTTCGCGCTCTACGTTTTCCTGAGTACACTCGTCTCTCGTTGCTTGTATGTTTCACTCTATACATCTCCCTGAGTACACACTCGTCATTTGTTGCTTTACGTTTCGCGCTCTACGTTTTCCTGAGTATACACTCGTCTCTCATTGCTTGTACGTTTTCCTGAGTACACACTCGTCTCTCGTTGCTTG
Organism: Phyllobates terribilis; assembly: GCF_046119375.1. Taxonomy (NCBI): domain Eukaryota; kingdom Metazoa; phylum Chordata; class Amphibia; order Anura; family Dendrobatidae; genus Phyllobates; species Phyllobates terribilis. The sequence goes on from NW_027370640.1 coordinate 21,089, forward strand.
TATGTTTTGCGCTCTACGTTTTCCTGAGTACACACTCGTCATTTGTTGCTTGTACGTTTCGCGCTCTACGTTTTCCTGAGTACACACTCGTCTTTCGTTGCTTTTACGTTTCGCTCTCTACGTTTTCCTGAGTATACACTCGTCTTTCGTTGCTTGTACGTTTCGCGCTCTATATTTTCCTGAGTACACACTCGTCTCTCGTTGCTTGTATGTTTTGCGCTCTACGTTTTCCTGAGTACACACTCGTCATTTGTTGCTTGTACGTTTCGCGCTCTACGTTTTCCTGAGTACACACTCGTCTCTCGTTGCTTGTATGTTTCACTCTATACATCTCCCTGAGTACACACTCGTCTTTCGTTGCTTTTACGTTTCGCTCTCTACGTTTTTCTGAGTATACACTCGTCTTTCGTTGCTTGTACGTTTCGCGCTCTATATTTTCCTGAGTACACACTCGTCTTTCGTTGCTTGTACGTTTTCCTGAGTACACACTCGTCTCTCATTGCTTGTACGTTTCGCGCTCTACGTTTTCCTGAGTACACACTCGTCTCTCATTGCTTGTACGTTTCGCGCTCTACGTTTTCCTGAGTACACACTCGTCTCTCGTTGCTTGTATGTTTCACTCTATACATCTCCCTGAGTTCACACTCGTCTTTCGTTGCTTGTACGTTTCGCGCTCTACATTTTCCTGAGTATACACTCGTCTTTCGTTGCTTGTACGTTTCGCGCTCTATATTTTCCTGAGTATACACTCGTCTTTCGTTGCTTTTACGTTTCGCGCTCTACTTTTTCCAGAGTACACACTCGTCTCTTGTTGCTTGTATGTTTCACTCTATACATCTCCCTGAGTACACACTCGTCTCTCATTGCTTGTACGTTTCGCGCTCTACATTTTCCTGAGTATACACTAGTCTTTCGTTGCTTGTACGTTTCGCGCTCTATATTTTCCTGAGTATACACTCGTCTTTCGTTGCTTTTACGTTTCGCGCTCTACGTTTTCCTGAGTACACACTCGTCTCTTGTTGCTTGTACGTTTTCCTGAGTACACACTCGTCTCTCATTGCTTGTACGTTTCGCGCTCTACGTTTTCCTGAGTACACACTCGTCTCTCGTTGCTTGTATGTTTTGCGCTCTACGTTTTCCTGAGTACACACTCGTCTCTCGTTGCTTGTACGTTTCGCGCTCTACGTTTTCCTGAGTACACACTCGTCTCTCGTTGCTTGTACGTTTCGCGCTCTACGTTTTCCTGAGTACACACTCGTCTCTCGTTGCTTGTACATTTCGCACTCTACGTTTTCCTGAGTACACACTCGTCTTTCGTTGCTTGTACGTTTCACTCTATACATCTCACTGAGTACACACTCGTCTCTCATTGCTTGTACGTTTCGCGCTCTACGTTTTCCTGAGTACACACTCGTCTCTCGTTGCTTGTATGTTTTGCGCTCTACGTTTTCCTGAGTACACACTCGTCTCTCGTTGCTTGTACGTTTCGCGCTCTACGTTTTCCTGAGTACACACTCGTCTCTCGTTGCTTGTACGTTTCGCGCTCTACGTTTTCCTGAGTACACACTCGTCATTCGTTGCTTTACGTTTCGCGCTCTACGTTTTCCTGAGTACACACTCGTCTCTCATTGCTTGAATGTTTCGCGCTCTACGTTTTCCTGAGTACACACTCGTCTCTCGTTGCTTGTACGTTTCGCGCTCTACGTTTTCCTGAGTACACACTCGTCTCTCGTTGCTTGTACGTTTCGCGCTCTACGTTTTCCTGAGTACACACTCGTCTCTCGTTGCTTGTACGTTTCGCGCTCTACGTTTTCCTGAGTACACACTCGTCTCTCGTTGCTTGTATGTTTCACTCTATACATCTCCCTGAGTACACACTCGTCTCTCGTTGCTTGTACGTTTCGCGCTCTACGTTTTCCTGAGTACACACTCGTCTCTCGTTGCTTGTACGTTTCGCGCTCTACGTTTTCCTGAGTATACACTTGTCATGAATTATTCCATCACAGTTCCACATGATTTGTTATACGCACATTTATTTCCTTTGAGTTATTGTAACAATTCAAAAAACAGAGGGAAAAAAAAAGGCAAATTGGACATAGTTTCACACACAACCCCCAAAATGGGCCGGACAAAATTGTTGGCCCCCTCACCTTAGTATTTGGTTACACCCTTTGGAATAAATAATTGCAATCAATCGCTTCCTATAACCATCAGCTTCTTCCACCTCTCAGGGATCTTGGACTCTTCTTACAATCTGCTCCAGGTGTCATATGTGACGGCTTCTCCTCCCAACAGCAGTTTTAAAATCTCTCCACAGGTGATCAGTGGGATTTAGATCCGGACTCATTGCTGCCACTTCTGGACTCTCCAGCGCTTTTTTTTCATCCATTTCTAGGGGTTTCTTGAAGTATGTTTGGGGTCATTGTCCTGCAGGAAGACCATTGACCTAGGACGCAAACCCAGCTTTCTGACACTGGGCACTACGTTGCGACCCCAAATCCTTTGGTAATCTTCAGATTTCATGATGCCTTGCACACAGTCAATGCACCAAGTGCCAAAGGCAGCAAAACAACCCCAAAACATCTTTGAGCCTCCACCATATTTGACTGTAGGTACTGTGTTCTTTTCTTTGTAGGCCTCATTCTGTTTTCTGTAAACAGTAGAATGATGTGCTGTACCATGCAGCTCTATCTTGATCTAATCTGTCCACAAGACACTCTCCCAGAAGAATTTTAGCTTACTCATGTACATTTTGGCAACCTGCAGTCTAGCTTTTTATATGTCTTTGTCAGCAGTGGGGTCCTCCTGAGTCTCTTGCAATAGCATTTCATTTCATGCAAATGTGGACGGATAGCTCGCGCTGACACTGACGCACCCTGAGCCTGCAAGACAGCTTGAATTTGTTTGGAACTTCATTGGGGCTACTTATCCATCATCCAGATTGTTCTGCGTTGCAACCTTTCATCAATTTTTCTCTGCCGTCCACTTGAAGAAAGATTAGCTACAGCGCCATGGGTTCTAAACTTCTTGATTGTTACACACCGTGTACAAGGGAACATCAACATCTCTGAAGATGGACTTGTAACCTTCAGATTGTTTATATTGTTCAACAATTTTGGATCTCAATTCCTCAGACTGTTCTCTTCTCCTCTTTCTGTTCTCCATGCCTCGTGTGGCACACACAGACACGCAATGCAAAGATTGAGTCAACTTCTCCCCTTTTTATCGGTTTTCAGGTGCCAACAATTTTGTCAGATCCATTTGGGGGTTTTGTGAAATTATGTCCAATTTGCCCATTTTCTTTGTTTTTTTGTGTTGTTCCAATACACACACAGAAAATAAACATGTGTATAACAAAACGTGTAATTTCGATCATTTTCTGGGAGAAATTCTTAATTTTCATTAACAATTTCAAGGGTGCAACTGCAAACACACTTGGCCTTGACTGTATACTCCAGTACGGTCATTGCCAAACTCTACAATAACAAAAGAAACTAGCTGCCACCACTAGTCGTTTATTAAGACTGTTTGGACGCCCGTAGCGTATGGCTTCAGGCGTGCGGTTTATAGAGTAAGAGGAATCAAGCTGTTAAATTGTATCTATTTTTATCCAAAAAGTAGACAGTGTTTATAAAAAATATACAAAAGATGATGCAAAATAGACAAAACAATATGATATATACAATAACTTAAAATAAAAAGGGATCACGAAGGAAAAGTACTAAACCTGTGGTCGAAGGAATGTCTCAGATCTTCATGGAAGGGAAACACTCCTTTTTTTGGAAACAGTACAGAACCACAGTGAACTGTCTCTTCCAGGACTGAACAAAGAGAAAAACTCTGATTTTACTAGATAAAGGATACGCCAACATACCTTCCCTTGGTGAGCTGCTATGCGGTTTGGTCATGGGATGTGGCTAGGTCTTTAGAAAGACTGGCCTCAGCAGATACCCCTGTTCACCGCAGGGGGTCTTAGAGTAACCATGGTCAGATGTTTAGTGTGCCAGCTTTTAGTTAAACCAGGCTTCAATGTCTCTATGATAACTATGAAATGCTATATAGATTTTACAATTACATCTATGACCGCACTCGTCTCTCACTGCTCATATGAATCACTCTAGATTCCTCCCTGAGTATTCACTCCTCTTTTATTGCTCATACGTTTCGCTCTGTACCTCTCCCTGAATATTCACTCGTTGTCTCATTGCTTATACTTTTCGCTCTGTACCTCTCCCTGAATATTCACTCGTTGTCTCATTGCTTATACTTTTCGCTCTGTACCTCTCCCTGAATATACCCTTGTCATCTCATTGCTCATACGTTTCGCTGTGTACCTCTCCCTGAATATACACTTGTTGTCTCATTGCTCATACTTTTCGCTCTGTGACTCTCCCTGAATATACACTCGTTGTCTCATTGCTCATACGTTTCGCTCTGTACCTCTCCCTGAATATACACTCGTCTCATTGCTCATACGTTTCGCTCTGTACCTCTCCCTGAATATACCCTCGTTGTCTCGTTGCTTATGCGTTTCGCTCTGTACCTCTCCCTGAATATACCCTCGTTGTCTCCTTGCTCATGCGTTTCGCTCTGTACCTCTCCCTGAATATACCCTCGTTGTCTCGTTGCTCATACGTTTCGCTCTACATGAGTATACACTCTGTCTTCTTATATACTCCCTGCCCCTATTCTCAGTGTGCAGCTCTTCTTACCTTTTTCTCTTCTCGTTGTTCTTTGCCCCTATACTCAGTGTGCAGCTCTTCTTACCTTTTTCTCCTCTCGTTGTTCTTTGCCCCTATACTCAGTGTGCAGCTCCTCTTCTTACCTTTTTCTCCTTTCATTGTTCTTTACCCCTATACTCAGTGTGCAGCTCCTCTTCTTACCTTTTTCTCCTCTCGTTGTTCTTTGCCCCTATACTCACAGTATGCAGCTCTTCTTCTTACCTTTTTCTCCTCTCGTTGTTCTTTGCCCCTATACTCAGTGTGCAGCTCTTCTTCTAACCTTTTTCTCCTCTCGTTGTTCTTTGCCCCTATACTCAGTGTGCAGCTCTTCTTACCTTTTTCTCCTCTCGTTGTTCTTTGCCCCTATACTCAGTGTGCAGCTCTTCTTACCTTTTTCTCCTCTCGTTGTTCTTTGCCCCTATACTCAGTGTGCAGCTCTTCTTACCTTTTTATCCTCTCGTTGTTCTTTGCCCCTATACTCATTGTGCAGCTCTTCTTACCTTTTTCTCCTCTCGTTGTTCTTTGCCCCTATACTCAGTGTGCAGCTCTTCTTCTTACCTTTCTCTCCTCTCGTTGTTCTTTGCTTCTATAGTCACAGTGTGCAGCTCCTCTTCTTACCTTTTTCTCCTTTCGTTGTTCTTTGCCCCTATACTCAGTGTGTAGCTCTTCTTACCTTTTTCTCCTCTCGTTGTTCTTTGCCTCTATAGTCAGTGTGCAGCTCCTCTTCTTACCTTTTTCTCCTCTCGTTGTTCTTTGCCCCTATACTCAGTGTGCAGCTCCTCTTCTTACCTTTTTCTCCTTTCATTGTTCTTTGCCCCTATACTCACAGTGTGCAGCTCCTCTTCTTACCTTTTTCTCCTTTCATTGTTCTTTGCCCCTATACTCACAGTGTGCAGCTCTTCTTACCTTTTTCTCCTCTCGTTGTTCTTTGCCTCTATAGTCACAGTGTGCAGCTCTTCTTCTTACCTTTTTCTCCTCTCGTTGTTCTTTGCCCCTATACTCAGTGTGCAGCTCTTCTTCTTACCTTTTTCTCCTCTCGTTGTTCTTTGCCCCTATACTCAGTGTGCAGCTCTTCTTACCTTTTTCTCCTCTCGTTGTTCTTTGCCCCTATACTCACAGTATGCAGCTCTTCTTCTAACCTTTTTCTCCTTTCGTTGTTCTTTGCCCCTATACTCAGTGTGCAGCTCTTCTTCTTACCTTTTTCTCCTCTCGTTGTTCTTTGCCCCTATACTCAGTGTGCAGCTCTTCTTCTAACCTTTTTCTCCTCTCGTTGTTCTTTGCCCCTATACTCAGTGTGCAGCTCTTCTTCTTACCTTTTTCTCCTTTCGTTGTTCTTTGCCCCTATACTCAGTGTGCAGCTCTTCTTCTTACCTTTTTCTCCTTTCGTTGTTCTTTGCCCCTATACTCAGTGTGCAGCTCTTCTTCTAACCTTTTTCTCCTCTCGTTGTTCTTTGCCCCTATACTCAGTGTGCAGCTCTTCTTACCATTTTCTCCTCTCGTTGTTCTTTTCCTTCATGTGATTAGTGGCTCAGAAGGTGGTCGCCATTCGGAAGAAGCAGCAGCTTTCCATTGGTCCATGCAAGTCTTTGCCCAATTCCCCGAGCCACACGTCTGTGTCTGCAGCCACCATCCCCTCCATGCACATTAATCAGGTGGGTGGAATAAAGCCTGCTGACCATTAATCCGGTGACTCCGCACGGCCAGGCATGTGGACATTATATCCAAGGCTCTGCAGCTGTTCGGTGGACATCCGATATGCTCGTCTGGTTTATCATGTCATTGTATGTACATGCAGAAAACTTGTATACCGGGGTGCGATATTCTGCAGGTCCACTGGGCAGCCATTGTGAGGGAGGATTTGCAGGTACTATAGTGGATTATCCCCAGAGATATTAAAGATGGAGCCATTGGGACAATGACAAAGAGGCTGTTGGATGCCCGGGCCGTGTTCTGCCTCACGGCATCTTCTTTGTCGACAAATTTTAATAACAGCTTCTTCGTTCTGATGTCTCAATTGCTAAAACCCCAGCAACAAAGAGGAATATTACACCGGGAGCTTGTTGCGGTGAATTGAGGCTGGATATCTGAACCCTGAAAGTTGACCCCCACCTGAAAATGTGTGGAGACTACCATCGGGATGTAGTCAGGTGAGCAGAGTGCTGAGGAGACCCCCATCAGTATACACACCAGGATGTAGTCAGGCGAGGGAGCGCTGAGGAGACCCCCATCAGTATACACACCGGGATGTAGTCAGGCAAGGGAGCGCTGAGGAGACCCCCATCAGTATACACACCGGGATGTAGTCAGGCAAGGGAGCGCTGAGGAGACCCCCATCAGTATACACACCGAGATGTAGTCAGGCAAGGGAGCGCTGAGGAGACCCCCATCAGTATACACACCGAGATGTAGTCAGGGAAGGGAGCGCTGAGGAGACCCCCATCAGTATACACACCGAGATGTAGTCAGGCAAGGGAGCGCTGAGGAGACCCCCATCAGTATACACACCGAGATGTAGTCAGGCAAGGGAGCGCTGAGGAGACCCCCATCAGTATACACACCGAGATGTAGTCAGGCAAGGGAGCGCTGAGGAGACCCCCATCAGTATACACACCGAGATGTAGTCAGGCAAGGGAGCGCTGAGGAGACCCCCATCAGTATACACACCGAGATGTAGTCAGGCAAGGGAGCGCTGAGGAGACCCACATCAGTATACACACCGAGATGTAGTCAGGCAAGGGAGCGCTGAGGAGACCCCCATCAGTATACACACCGAGCTGTAGTCAGGTGAGAAGAGCTCTGAGGAGACCCTCATCAATATACACACCAGGATGTAGTCAGGCGAGGGAGCACTGAGGAGACCCCCATCAGTATACACACCGGGATGTAGTCAGGTGAAGGATTGCCGAGGAGAACCCCCATCAGTAGACGCATGTGAATGTAGTCCGGTGAGGGAGAGCTAAGGAGACCCCCATCACTATACACACCGGGATGTCGTCAAGTGAGGGAGCACTGAGGAGACCACTATCAGTATACATAGTGGGATGTAGTCAGATGAGCAGAGCACTGAGGAGACCACTATCAGTATACACAGTGAGATGTAGTCAGATGAGCAGAGCACTGAGGAGACCACTATCAGTATACACAGTGAGATGTAGTCAGATGAGCAGAGCACTGAGGAGACCACTATCAGTATACACAGTGAGATGTAGTCAGATGAGCAGAGCACTGAGGAGACCACTATCAGTATACACAGTGAGATGTAGTCAGATGAGCAGAGCACTGAGGAGACCACTATCAGTATACACAGTGGGATGTAGTCAGATGAGCAGAGCACTGAGGAGACCACTATCAGTATACACAGTGAGATGTAGTCAGATGAGCAGAGCACTGAGGAGATCACTATCAGTATACACAGTGAGATGTAGTCAGATGAGCAGAGCACTGAGGAGACCACTATCAGTATACACAGTGAGATGTAGTCAGATGAGCAGAGCACTGAGGAGACCACTATCAGTATACACAGTGGGATGTAGTCAGATGAGCAGAGCACTGAGGAGACCACTATCAGTATACACAGTGGGATGTAGTCAGATGAGCAGAGCACTGAGGAGACCACTATCAGTATACACAGTGGGATGTAGTCAGATGAGCAGAGCACTGAGGAGACCACTATCAGTATACACAGTGGGATGTAGTCAGATGAGCAGAGCACTGAGGAGATCACTGTCATAGAAAATATTAAAAATCTCTGAAGTCACTCACCCCCTCCTCTTCTCCTTCCTTTTTTCTCACACACCAATTTCCAGTAAGCAATCTGCTAGACTTAGACAATAGTGAACCAGCTTAATTAACATGCAAGAGCTGACAGTCTAGTCTCCTATGTGTAGGATTAAGCAATGTATAGATTGGAGACAAAGAAAAGTGTCAACCCTATTTAAATTGCATGCAGGAGTTCCCTATAGACTCTAGCATACTAAGGAGGATGTCCATTGTGTATGGACAAAGTTACAGATTTGACAAATAGTTAAGGCAGAAAAGGCTTCTAAGTTTGGGAGAGGATTAAAGCAGATACCTCACATGCAATAGAAATATTATTATTATATCGCCATTTATTCCATGGTGCTTTACATGTGATAGGGGTATAAATAGCAGAAACACTTCCAATAATCTTGAACACAATGTGACAGCGACTGGTACAGGGGGAGAGAGGACCCTGCCCGCGAGGGCTCACAATCTGCAAGAGATGGGTGAGGATACAGTAGGTGAGGGTAGGGCTGGTCGTGCAGCAGTATGGTGGAGCGAGGACCCTGCCCGCGAGGGCTCACAGTCTACAAGGGATGGGTGAGGATACAGTAGGTGAGGGTAGAGCTGGTCGTGCAGCGGTATGGTGGGGCGAGGACCCTGCCCGCGAGGGCTCACAATCTGCAAGGGATGGGTGAGGATAAAGTAGGTGAGGGTAGGGCTGGTCGTGCAGCAGTATGGTGGAGCGAGGACCCTGCCCGCGAGGGCTCATAGTCTACAAGGGATGGGTGAGGATACAGAAGGTGAGGGTAGAGCTGGTCGTGCAGCGGTATGGTGGAGCGAGGACCCTGCCCGCGAGGGCTCACAGTCTACAAGGGATGGGTGAGGATACAGTAGGTGAGGGTAGAGCTGGTCGTGCAGCGGTATGGAGGAGCGAGGGTTACTGCAGGTTGTAGGCTTGTCGGAAGAGGTGGGTCTTCAGGTTCCTTTTGAAGGTTTCCATGGTAGGCGAGAGTCTGATGTGTTGGGGTAGAGAGTTCCAGAGTAGGGGGGAAGCACGGGAGAAATCTTGTATGTGATTGTGTGAGGAGGAGATAAGAGGGGAGTAGAGAAGGAGATCTTGTGAGGATCGGAGGTTGCGTGCGGGTATGTACCGGGAGACTAGGTCACAGATGTATGGAGGACACAGGTTGTGGATGGCTTTATATGCAATGGTTAGCGTCTTCAACTTGAGTCTCTGGGCAATGGGAAGCCAGTGAAGGCATTGACAGAGGGGATAGGTAGGGGAATAGCGTGGGGACAGGTGGATTAGTCGGGATTTGTAAATTTCTTTTGTATATTTTTCATAAACACTGCCTCCCTTTTGATTAAATATAGAATTTAATATTTCTGTTCCTTTTTACTTTAAACTGCGCCCCGAAGCCATACACATCAGGTGTCCAATTGGCCTGTAATAACGGATTGGTGGTGCCAGTGAGTAGTCTGGGGCTATCGTGGAGTAAGCGGTGATTGTACGGGGGTATATACACATATTCAATGTGTTGGAATCCGGAGGTGTATATACCATACGCTCACTGTTAGTTTTCCGATAACTGGCCTGTTAGGCTGTACGCACAATATGCGTTTTTGGTGCATTTTCTCCGCAGGGAAGTGGGCCAAAAATGCTAGAGAATCCTTATGCCAGCTAATGCAATGACAATCCTGAAGTGCTGTGCACATATTCAAGAATTTTCCGGTCAGTATTTGCATTGCGTTTAAATCTGCAGCATGTCTATTCTTTGTGCCTTTTTGCCTCGTTTTTCACTCATTGACTTCAATATAGTCAATCAAATCCAGAGCAAAAACACAGAAAAAAAAAAATTTGCGGATTTGCTGCAGATTTTTGCTGCGTACTTGACTGACTCAATTGAAGTCAGTGGGTCAAAAGCGAACAAAGAATTGATCGCGGGTGGCAGGCATCGGCTGATGAGAGATTATTCCTCCCATCAGCCTACGCCTGCTGCTGCTGATAATAGCGAGAGCAGCGCTGCTGATGGGAGCTGTCATCAGCCGGCGTCTGCTCGCAGTGAAAAAAAAAAGTTAAAACAAATGAATGCTAAAATATAAACACATTATACTCGCCTATCTGCCGTAATCCCAAGTGTCCCAAGAAGATCGTATGACCTGGCAGCACTCTGTACACTGACAGGAGCGCGATCGCTCCCGGCAGTGTATAGCGCTGAGCTGCCGGGAGAGAGGTCACCGGAGTTCGATCAGCTGATGAATTCCGGTGACCTCACTTACTGCACCAGTGCTGCTTGAGAAAATTCACACAGACAGGTGAGGGATATGGTTGTTTTTTTATTTTTGTGTTTTTTACAGGTGACAATGGCGTTAGTAGATTAGGCGTTATTTATAAAAAAAAATAAAAATTTTTTTTTCAGGCCGTGTAATTATTTCAAAACCTTTACTATGGGGTTAGTAATGGGGACGTTTTATTTACCCCCTCCATTACTAACCTGGGCTTCATGTCAGCTTGCCAATACAATGCTGCTATGAACCCCAACTCTCTTACCCCACTTGCCACTGCACGAGGGCAAGTGGGAAGAGTGAGGCTAAGTGTCAGATTTGGCGCATCTTATGGATGCGTCATTTCTGAGGCCACTGAGGGCTGATATTATTAGCCTCGGAGGGGGCCAATATCCATTGCCCCTTCCCTGGCTATTGATATCAGCTCACAGCTGTCTGGTTAGATTTTGTAGGAGGGCCCTGTGTCATTTATTTTTTTTCTGGGGTCTCCCTATAAACTAGCCAGTAAACGCTAAGCAAACAGCTGTGAGCTGTTATTAATAGCCAGGGAACATCTTGGCCATGTTCCCTGGTTAGTAATATCAGCCCCCAGCGGTCGGATTTCCCTGCTGGTTATGAAAATGACGCCATAGCCCACGCCAATTTTTTTATTTAATTCTTCATATTATTTCATTTATAAGAAATCCCATGCCTTTTATGCTTGTTTTTGATGCTGCGTAAACTCACCAGCAGCATGTCACACCTTAGCAGAGACGCTAGTCTCCGCTGCAGATTTTGACCAATTGAAGTGTTATTACATGTGGTGGATCCACGTGTACTGACAAAACAAGTGCGGCATTAGAACACAGCGTTTTTGACGCAGTGACAATACGCTGCTTCCAAAGCGCTGCTGATTCCTGATGGTGGGGACTTAGAGGCTAACAACACAGCTGTAAGCTGTTATTAATAGCCAGGCAACATGTTTTCCTAATTGCTCCTTTCAGGGCTGAAAATAGCAGCCATCACCTGCCCTAGAAATGGCACTTCATATTGGAATGGGATTAGGGGTAATGGGATTAGGTGTCGCTGACACCAAGCCCACGGTTTAATGATGAAGAGGTATCGTCCAGACACACTCGTCCAGACATTGCTAAACCTGTAAGTAAAGAGTTAAATAAACACACACAGAGAATACATTTTTTTTTCTAAATATAAAAGATACATTATTTAATCATTTAAATTAACCAATATACTCACCCCAGGTCCGATGGTAATCCATGGGTTAAAGCCATGTCTTTTTTCAAATATCTCTATTTAGCTCCAAAAAGCATACATTGCTGTGCAAAAGCGCATCAAAATCGCGGCAAAAATGCACATTTTTCTGCAGCGTTTTTGCTGCCAATAGATGCAGAAATTTCGGTAACCAAATACTCAAATATGTAGCCTAAGTGCAAACAGCCGGCTTCCTTCTCCGTTAATCGTCAGCCAATCATGTAATTGTCTGGACGATAGGGGGCAGCAGAGAGCTGTTCTCCCGAGATTACAGCAGGTGGATCTGAGTGACTCCCGGCCTGTGATATTTGTGCTAAATCCTTGACAAATTGGTGGCAAGCAGTTGGATATTACAGAACATCAGTAATCCGGTTTGAGCAATCGTTCCTGCCACTGAAGACTTGCACGGTTCTTGCGAGAATTCTGTGCTGAGTTTTGAGGAACCAGACTCTGTGTTTTTATTATTTTTTATCTTGGTCATTACTCATAGAATCATAGAATGGTAGAGTTGGAAGGGACCTCCTGGGTCATCTGGTCCAACCCCCTGCTCAAAGCAGGATTCACTAAATCATCTCAGACAGATGTCTGTCCAGCCTCTGTGTGAAGACGTCCATTGAAGGGGAACTCACCACCTCTCGTGGCCGCCTGTTCCACTCATTGATCACCTCACTGTCATACAGTGTCTTCTAATATCTAATCTGTGTCTCCTCCCATTCAGTTTCATCCCATTGCTTCTAGTCTTTCCTTGTGCAAATGAGAATAAAGATGATCCTTCTACAATGTGACAGCCCTTGACATATTTGTAGACAGCTATTAAGTCTCCTCTCAGTCTTCTTTTTTGCAAGCTAAACATTCCCAAATCCTGTAACCGTTCCTCATAGGACATGGTTTGCAGACCAGTCACCATTCTGGTCGCTCTTCTCTGAACTTGCTCCAGTTTGTCGATGTCTTTTTTAAAATGTGGTGCCCAAAACTGTACATAGTATTCCAGATGAGGTCTGACCAAAGAGGAGTAAAGACCAATAATGACTTCACGTGATCTAGACTGTATGCTTCTGTTAATACATCCCAGAATTGTATTTGCCTTTTTTGCTGCTGCATCACACTGTTGACTCATGTTCAGTCTATGATCTATTAGTATGCCTAAGTCTTTTTCACACGTACTGTTGCTTAGCTCTGCTGCATCACCCTGTTGACTGTACTGTACGTGTAGCAGCAAGTAACTGCTTAGATGGCAGCTGCTTATAAAAAAACATGTGAAAGCTGTGCTGATCAAGCTGTGTGAAGAGCGAGGTCTCGGTGGATCCGACAAGATCAAGGAGATGTTAATCCGTGCCTTGGTGAAGGATGATGCCAGAAACCAACACGATGTGGCCCCAGAGCCGGGGACCAGTA
>NW_027370641.1:0-34449 GCF_046119375.1 Phyllobates terribilis
ATTAGCAGGAAAAAGCAAAAAATTTCAGAATTGCACCTTGCAATGTGGAGATATTACTGTTTGTGCATTTACAATATTCATTGATTTTTGCCATTGAAAAACATGTTTTTCATATACCAGAAATGTTTGAAGCTACTGACTGAATGAAAGGAGCTGGCATCTCACTCTCTTTGAATCTTCTTTATCATGCTAGGATTAACAGGAATAAGCAAAAAATTTCAGAATTGCACCTTGCAATGTGGAGATATTACTGTTTGTGCATTTACAATATTCATTGATTTTTGCCATTGAAAAACATGTTTTTCATATACCAGAAATGTTTGAAGCTACTGACTGAATGAAAGGAGCTGGCATCTCACTCTCTTTGAATCTTCTTTATAATGCTAGGATTAACAGGAAAAAGCTAAAAATTTCAGAATTGCACCGTGCAATGTGGAGATATTACTGTTTGTGCATTTACAATATTCATTGATTTTTGCCATTGAAAAACATGTTTTTCATATACCAGAAATGTTTGAAGCTACTGACTGAATGAAAGGAGCTGGCATCTCACTCTCTTTGAATCTTCTTTATCATGCTAGGATTAGCAGGAAAAAGCAAAAAATTTCAGAATTGCACCTTGCAATGTGGAGATATTACTGTTTGTGCATTTACAATATTCATTGATTTTTGCCATTGAAAAACATGTTTTTCATATACCAGAAATGTTTGAAGCTACTGACTGAATGAAAGGAGCTGGCATCTCACTCTCTTTGAATCTTCTTTATCATGCTAGGATTAGCAGGAAAAAGCAAAAAATTTCAGAATTGCACCTTGCAATGTGGAGATATTACTGTTTGTGCATTTACAATATTCATTGATTTTTGCCATTGAAAAACATGTTTTTCATATACCAGAAATGTTTGAAGCTACTGACTGAATGAAAGGAGCTGGCATCTCACTCTCTTTGAATCTTCTTTATCATGCTAGGATTAACAGGAAAAAGCTAAAAATTTCAGAATTGCACCGTGCAATGTGGAGATATTACTGTTTGTGCATTTACAATATTCATTGATTTTTGCCATTGAAAAACATGTTTTTCATATACCAGAAATGTTTGAAGCTACTGACTGAATGAAAGGAGCTGGCATCTCACTCTCTTTGAATCTTCTTTATCATGCTAGGATTAGCAGGAAAAAGCAAAAAATTTCAGAATTGCACCTTGCAATGTGGAGATATTACTGTTTGTGCATTTACAATATTCATTGATTTTTGCCATTGAAAAACATGTTTTTCATATACCAGAAATGTTTGAAGCTACTGACTGAATGAAAGGAGCTGGCATCTCACTCTCTTTGAATCTTCTTTATCATGCTAGGATTAACAGGAAAAAGCAAAAAATTTCAGAATTGCACCTTGCAATGTGGAGATATTACTGTTTGTGCATTTACAATATTCATTGATTTTTGCCATTGAAAAACATGTTTTTCATATACCAGAAATGTTTGAAGCTACTGACTGAATGAAAGGAGCTGGCATCTCACTCTCTTTGAATCTTCTTTATCATGCTAGGATTAACAGGAAAAAGCTAAAAATTTCAGAATTGCACCGTGCAATGTGGAGATATTACTGTTTGTGCATTTACAATATTCATTGATTTTTGCCATTGAAAAACATGTTTTTCATATACCAGAAATGTTTGAAGCTACTGACTGAATGAAAGGAGCTGGCATCTCACTCTCTTTGAATCTTCTTTATCATGCTAGGATTAGCAGGAAAAAGCAAAAAATTTCAGAATTGCACCTTGCAATGTGGAGATATTACTGTTTGTGCATTTACAATATTCATTGATTTTTGCCATTGAAAAACATGTTTTTCATATACCAGAAATGTTTGAAGCTACTGACTGAATGAAAGGAGCTGGCATCTCACTCTCTTTGAATCTTCTTTATCATGCTAGGATTAACAGGAAAAAGCTAAAAATTTCAGAATTGCACCGTGCAATGTGGAGATATTACTGTTTGTGCATTTACAATATTCATTGATTTTTGCCATTGAAAAACATGTTTTTCATATACCAGAAATGTTTGAAGCTACTGACTGAATGAAAGGAGCTGGCATCTCACTCTCTTTGAATCTTCTTTATCATGCTAGGATTAGCAGGAAAAAGCAAAAAATTTCAGAATTGCACCTTGCAATGTGGAGATATTACTGTTTGTGCATTTACAATATTCATTGATTTTTGCCATTGAAAAACATGTTTTTCATATACCAGAAATGTTTGAAGCTACTGACTGAATGAAAGGAGCTGGCATCTCACTCTCTTTGAATCTTCTTTATCATGCTAGGATTAACAGGAAAAAGCAAAAAATTTCAGAATTGCACCTTGCAATGTGGAGATATTACTGTTTGTGCATTTACAATATTCATTGATTTTTGCCATTGAAAAACATGTTTTTCATATACCAGAAATGTTTGAAGCTACTGACTGAATGAAAGGAGCTGGCATCTCACTCTCTTTGAATCTTCTTTATCATGCTAGGATTAGCAGGAAAAAGCAAAAAATTTCAGAATTGCACCTTGCAATGTGGAGATATTACTGTTTGTGCATTTACAATATTCATTGATTTTTGCCATTGAAAAACATGTTTTTCATATACCAGAAATGTTTGAAGCTACTGACTGAATGAAAGGAGCTGGCATCTCACTCTCTTTGAATCTTCTTTATCATGCTAGGATTAACAGGAAAAAGCAAAAAATTTCAGAATTGCACCTTGCAATGTGGAGATATTACTGTTTGTGCATTTACAATATTCATTGATTTTTGCCATTGAAAAACATGTTTTTCATATACCAGAAATGTTTGAAGCTACTGACTGAATGAAAGGAGCTGGCATCTCACTCTCTTTGAATCTTCTTTATCATGCTAGGATTAACAGGAAAAAGCTAAAAATTTCAGAATTGCACAGTGCAATGTGGAGATATTACTGTTTGTGCATTTACAATATTCATTGATTTTTGCCATTGAAAAACATGTTTTTCATATACCAGAAATGTTTGAAGCTACTGACTGAATGAAAGGAGCTGGCATCTCACTCTCTTTGAATCTTCTTTATCATGCTAGGATTAGCAGGAAAAAGCAAAAAATTTCAGAATTGCACCTTGCAATGTGGAGATATTACTGTTTGTGCATTTACAATATTCATTGATTTTTGCCATTGAAAAACATGTTTTTCATATACCAGAAATGTTTGAAGCTACTGACTGAATGAAAGGAGCTGGCATCTCACTCTCTTTGAATCTTCTTTATCATGCTAGGATTAACAGGAAAAAGCTAAAAATTTCAGAATTGCACCGTGCAATGTGGAGATATTACTGTTTGTGCATTTACAATATTCATTGATTTTTGCCATTGAAAAACATGTTTTTCATATACCAGAAATGTTTGAAGCTACTGACTGAATGAAAGGAGCTGGCATCTCACTCTCTTTGAATCTTCTTTATCATGCTAGGATTAGCAGGAAAAAGCAAAAAATTTCAGAATTGCACCTTGCAATGTGGAGATATTACTGTTTGTGCATTTACAATATTCATTGATTTTTGCCATTGAAAAACATGTTTTTCATATACCAGAAATGTTTGAAGCTACTGACTGAATGAAAGGAGCTGGCATCTCACTCTCTTTGAATCTTCTTTATCATGCTAGGATTAGCAGGAAAAAGCAAAAAATTTCAGAATTGCACCTTGCAATGTGGAGATATTACTGTTTGTGCATTTACAATATTCATTGATTTTTGCCATTGAAAAACATGTTTTTCATATACCAGAAATGTTTGAAGCTACTGACTGAATGAAAGGAGCTGGCATCTCACTCTCTTTGAATCTTCTTTATCATGCTAGGATTAGCAGGAAAAAGCAAAAAATTTCAGAATTGCACCTTGCAATGTGGAGATATTACTGTTTGTGCATTTACAATATTCATTGATTTTTGCCATTGAAAAACATGTTTTTCATATACCAGAAATGTTTGAAGCTACTGACTGAATGAAAGGAGCTGGCATCTCACTCTCTTTGTTTTACCATATTTTTTTTATTTTTAAAAAACAATTTAACAGGGGAATAACAATCGTAGCATAAAAGTGGTGATAAAAGAATATTCGTAGTAAAGGGAAAATTCTGAGGGAAGGGGAAGGGAAAAAGGTACAAACGGGAATGGATAAACAGGAAAGATGGGAGAAATTTGTTCGTCAAAAAGTATATACGATAGTACATAAACTTGAACAATTTAAGCACACATTACTATCATTAGCAAATTAAACATATTAATGAGCTAAACATGACACACATTGAGATGTTCCAGCATTATAAGAAGGTAGAGGGAACCTAGTGGACCAAATATCCCACTTCCTAGAGAATTTAGGTAAGTTATTGTTGATAAGGGCAAATCTGAGTTCAAATATTCTGTGAAGATTCATCTTATCAACTAAGTCCTCCAGAGTGGGGACATGTGACTTTCTCCAATAAAAAGCCAATGCGTTCTTACAAACTGAAAATAAATGAATCACCAGAGATCTTTCAAATGACTTACATGATTCAAGATCCAAGGATAGTAAAGCCCTTTGAGGGGTCAATACTAATGGTCTACCTAAAAGATCATCAACCAAAGAAGAGATCTGAGCCCATAGATTATGGATTTTCGTGCAGCTCCAAAAGAGATGTAAAAGATCTCCCCTAAGGCCGCACTCCCTCCAACAAAGGGGAGAGTTGCTGGGCTTTATATGGTGTAGCCTGATTGGAGTGTAATACCATCTGGTTAGAATTTTGAAGTAGGCCTCTTGTAAGGGCATAGATATATTAGAGGCTTGGGAAAAAAGAACAGCATTCTCCCATTGGTCGGAATGGAAATTGAGTTTTAGGTCTTTTTCCCATCGTATCATGTAAAGGTGTTTTTGAAAAGAAAGGTCATTATTGAAACTGTTATATATGTGTCTCAGGCTCCAAAAAATTTTATGGGATGGGTTGCTTAACAGGTTCACCAAGGTTTCAGAAACGATAAGTTTGCCAGAAATGAATTCCAGAATTATGTTTTTTAAATGAGAATATAAAAAGAAATCAGAAGAGGGTAAGTTGAATCTTTTTTTTAGAGTTTGGAAAGGAATAAAAACAGAAGCTTCATACAGGTCTCCAATTTTCCTTAACCCTTTATTGTCCCATTGATCTGGAATGGAAGAGTTATATAGATCAGCAACAAAACCAATTGGGAAATTTTTGACAAGAGAAAGCTTATCCATATCGGAATCTTTCAAGGAGCTTTTTTTCTTTCTTTTGGCGATTTTTTTCCAGGCGTCAATAATCGCCTGGAAAATAGGGTGGGAAGAATCATGAGTGCACTGTTTAAAGAGATGCCTAAGTAACAAATCACGAGGAGAGGAGCCGTTATTTAAGAAAGTCTCTAGAATCATCCAAGCTGGGGGACTGTCAGAATTAAACCAATTACTGCTCTGTTTGATAAGGTTTGCCAAATAATAAGCGGAAATATTAGGGTGGCTCAGACCTCCGTTACTTTTATTCTTGTACAATATATCTGCAGATATCCTCGCACGTTTATTATCCCAGACATAAGAATTAATCTGATTTTGGATTTTTTGAACAAAGATGTGGGAAATAGCTAAAGGAAGGTTGCGGAAAAAATATAAAATTTTGGGAAGAACAAACATCTTGATAGAGAGGACTCTACCCCACCACGACAAATCTCTCTTCATAAAGTCCATCAAATCTCCTCGGACGATGTCATCAATCAGAACCAGATTGTCAGAGATTGTTGAGTTAATATTTTTACCAATACTGATCCCCAAATAAGTCAGATTGCGTTTAGCCACACCAAAGGAAAATCTCGAGTGTAAAACCTCTCTCGTCTGACGGTCCAGATTAATGTTTAAAAGTTTAGACTTCTCATTATTGATCTTAAAATAAGAAATCTGAGAGAATATTTCTAGAACCTTCGAAACCTCCGCAACTGAATTTATTGGGTCCAGCAGGGAAAGCATAACATCATCTGCAAAGAGGCCAATTTTAAATTCTCGAGATGGGGTAGATATCCCTCTGATGTCAGTATTTTCTCTGATCCTCTGAGCAAGAGGCTCCATAGCCAGGACAAAGAGAAGAGGGGAAAGCGGGCAACCCTGTCTAGTACCATTTGTAATAGGGATTGGGTTTGAGAGATAATTGTTAACATAAATTTTTGCTTGGGGGTTAGAATAAAGGGCCATAATTGAAGAGAGAAAATTGTTGTCAAAACCAAATTTAATAAGGGTGAGTTTAAGGTATAGCCAATTTAGCCTGTCGAAAGCTTTTTCAGCATCTAGGGCAAGCAATGAAGTTGGGAGTTTCGCCGTATTTATAACCTTAATAATATTCAAGAGTCTTCTAGAGCCATCAGTTGCTTGTCTCCCACCAACGAAGCCAATTTGATCGTCGTTGATGAGAGATGGAAGAATAGTTGATAAACGGTTGGCCAGAATTTTCGAATATATCTTAATGTCAGTATTAATTAGCGAAATGGGCCTATAATTTTTAACATTATCTCTCTCTTCTTTAGACTTGGGTATTAAGGTAATGGTAGCTTCCAGCATTTCTGAGGGGAAGGAGCTTATTGAGGAAGCATGATTGAAAATTTTCGTAAGAGGGAGAGAAAGTAGGTCGCAAAAAGTTTTATAATACTCATTAATGAACCCATCTGGACCCGGGGCCTTGAAAGCTTTAAGTTGCTTTATTGTGTTAATAATTTCAAGGTTAGAAAAAGGCTTGTTCAATGACTCGTGATCCAGAGGGCTCAATTTCGGTAGGTTAATGGAGGATAAAAATTTGTTGATTGCGTCTGGGTGAGGATGGGGGATTAGAGGGTCAGTTTTGATATTATAGAGTTTTTTGTAAAAGTCTGCAAACTGGTTCACTATATCTTTAGGGTGACAAAACGTTATTCCACTATTATTCTTTATTTTATCTATTCTATTAATTGCTCTTTTACATTTAACTAGGCGGGCCATAAAGCGGGTTGGTTTATTTAGAGCCGCATAGTAATTAAATTTTGATTTCCGAATAATCGCATCATAGGAAGAAGAAATTTCTGATTTTAGCTCTACCCTTAAATTTGACAGCTCCTTTTGAATTATTAGGGAAGGGGAAGGAAGATTAATTTGCTCTAGTTCTTTTTCCCTAATCAGTTTTTGAAGAGAATTTATTTTTGTTCTTTTTTCTTTTTTTTCAGATGAGGATATCTGCATTAGTACACCACGAAGGACGGCCTTGTGAGCACACCAGCTGGAGAAGGGATTAGATAAATCTGGGGTATCATTTTCCTTAAAATAATCAGAAATAGCTTTTTCAATAATTTTTTTGTTCTTGGGGTTATGAATAAGTGAAGATCTACATTTCCAAAGAAAACCATTTTTAATAAGAGGACCAATGTGAATTTCACATGACGTAGGGGCATGATCTGATAGCGACCTGAGGCCTATAGATACGTTAGAGAATTTGGGTAAAGAAAAGACGTCAGTTACTATTAAGTCAATTCTAGAGGCCGTTTGGTGTGCATCCGAAAAGTGTGAGAATTCTTTGGATGTAGTTTGCAGACATCTAAATGTGTCAAATAGTTCATTTTTATAGAGCCAATTATTTAGCGTCGGGTATAAGTGGCGGCTGGGGGAGGAAGAGTCCATATGCCCATCCGGAACCATGTTGAAATCTCCCAAAAAAATCAATTCACCTCTCCTAACCTCTTCAACCTTTCTAAAAACCTTGTTCAAAAAGGGTATTTGCTTTTTATTTGGGGCGTATAGGTTAACAACAGTGCACTCATGATTATTTAGTTTACAGAGCAATATATGAAACCTTCCATTGGGATCTTTATGCTGATCTAAAAACTCAAATGGGACCGAGTCTTTGATCACTGTAGCTACACCGGCTTTTTTCCGGTCGCTAGTGGATTCAAATATATGAGGGTAGCGCTTGTGGGTGAAGGTAGGATGTTTCCCCTCGGCAAACCTTGTCTCCTGAAGACACGCAACATCAGCACCAAGATGACCCAATTCCTTCCAAAGGGAGAATCTCTTATTGGGACTGTTTAGGCCTCTTACATTGTAAGTGATGATCTTAATGGGCATAGGTAAATTAGCAATCAGAATAAGCCAAAAGGATAGGGGTCAGTTGGTCCAACAAATTCCCAAAAAATAAATCAATCAACAATCAAAGCTGGAATACAATATCTCACTATTAACTCAAAGATAGTAATAACAATAACCAAATATTCAAAGAAAAAAGAAAAAACGAATCAAAAAATCTCCTGAGGGAACCTTCACCGTAAAGGTTCTCCCTCAGATTGGAGGGCAAAAATAATGTGGACAAGCCTCGAAGGCTAAATATAAAGAAGAATGAAAAATCTAGTATGACATATTAGGTGAGGTGGTGAGTAAGTTTATTTTTTAATAAAAGGGCTCCTGAAAGAGTAGTGTTTCACATTTCAACGGTGGGGTATCTTTGCAGCTTTGTGGGGAATGTCCCTTATAAAGTCAAAAAATTTAGGGCCTTCATCAGGATCTGTAAGAGTAAATGTTTTCCCGTTAAAGAAAATCAGCAACTTAACTGGAAAGCCCCACCTATACGGGATATTCATATCTCTCAGTCTATCTGTGGTCAATTTATATGACCTTCTCGCATCCATGGTTTCTTTGGAAAAATCTGAAAAGATTTTTAGGTGTGAGAAAGGCTCAGGAAAAGTCCTGTTTTCCCTGATATATTTCAAAATTCTCTCTTTGGTCGAGAAAAAATGTAACCTAACTATTACATCTCTAGGGAGATCCGAGGAGATGGAGGTCGGACGAAATAAGCGGTGTGCCCTATCAATGATAAGATCCTGCTCAGAAAGGGATGGGATTGTCTGGTGAAGTAAGTCTTTGACATAGGTCGAGATATCTGAAGGAGATATATTCTCAGATACGCCTCTAATTTTCAAATTATTCCTCCTGCTTCTATCCTCCAAATCCGCCACTTTTAATCTGAGTCTCTTAAGCTCTGTTTTAATTTCTAGATTATCAGAAGAGACAGACTCTACCTTTCCCTCCACCGTTTCGAGCCTTTTAGTGTTTTCCTCCAATTTAACCCCAAACGCTTCCAAAGTAGTTTTCATGGTGTCAACTTGTTTCTCGAAGCCCAGTTTCATATTTCTGTCAATCGTCTTTAAAAGATTGTCCAGATATGAACCAAGGTCGGTATTTCCCAAATGTTGAGAAATGGTCATTTTGATCGGGACATTAGGCGTAAAATCGGAGGGTGAAGGGGAAAAGTCTTTTTTAGGGCGTCTCTTATCTGGACTAGGATTAGGAGACGGGTCCGAGGATTCCTCCTCCGAACTTGGAGCCAATGAAGAATATTTGTTGCTCCAGTCTCCTGGGTCCCTTCTCTTTGAAGAGATGGAAACATCCATCTCTTCTACTTTTCTTTCCTTAATTACTGTAGAAGAGGCAGGTTTAGCGACAGGGATTCTCTGTGGTTTTGGAGAAAATAGACTTTTAGCAGAGTCTTTGGTGGGAGAGCTTACTTTAAAACTCTGTCTGTCGTCAGGATTTCTATGAGGTGACCTGGACTTAAGTGGACTAATAGTATTGACAGTGTCTTCTGAGGGATTTGAAAAAGAAGAGCGTTGAGAGGACTTCGCTCTTAGCGCACTAGTTTTAAGGGGAGCTTCCAAAGACTTTTGGGTATTTTTTTTGTTAGCCGCCATTGTAAAAAAAAAAATAAGTCCTAAGTGTATATATAAGGAAAAACACCAAAAAGACAAAGGAAATATTTAACCTAGAGAGTGGACAGAAGACTTTAGAGTAGCAAAATGACTAGGAACAATGGCTGGAAGAAATTAGCATTAAACAAATATCATTCCAATAAGAGGCAATCAATACCCTTAAACACTGCAGGAATATGTACCCCCTAGAATGCAATCCTTTAAATGTAGATCACAATCAAAAATATCAAGAGAAATAGTAAACTTGACCTGAGGGATAAAAATAAAAGGCACATATAGTTCTTAACAGAAAACTAATTATTGTGGAAACTTGCAGATCTGTAGAGTTCCATGGGCACCAACTGTTATATGTATATCAGATAGCGAGGTCACAGTATATATATATGGAGGCAGAAGCAGTTCCTCCTATCCCCCACCCCCCTTCAAAGTCAAGTCTCACAATTAAAATGATTGTACAAAGATTGGTGTATAATGGACCTCTGTATCAGTACTGATATAAAATCAGCACCATGGACAGCAGTTCAAACTAATATGAGATCAGCACCATGGACAGCAGTTCAGATTAATATAATATCAGCACCATGGACAGCAGTTCAGACTAATATAAGATCAGCACCATGGACAGCAGTTCAGACTAATATGAGATCAGCACCATGGACAGCAGTTCAGATTAATATAATATCAGCACCATGGACAGCAGTTCAGGCTAATATTAGATCAGCACCATGGACAGCAGTTCAGGACAGCAGAGCAGAGCAATGTTGCAGAAAGGGGCGGGAGTTTTAAATGTGCCAGTGGAGATTCAGTACTGTGGACACGGAGCACAGCTGTACTGCTGCAGAAATGGAGAATAGAGTCATAGGAGCCTGTAGGGCTCAAATATCGGCAGCAGACAAAATTTAGCAGTGCTACAGCAGGTAGGGGAATCAACCCACAGGGGTCTGCGGGGTCAGGCACCAGAGTCACCGAGACAGCAGAGCGGCACAGCGGAGAGGAATATAATGGACCGCAGACACCGGCGGCTTATGGCAGTTAATATTATGGGTGAAGGAGCGGCCTCCCCCGGCAGCAGGAGGGGGATGTCGCCGCCGCTATACAGCCCCGGGGTTATGGAGATGCGGGCTGCGAGTGCCGGCGGTGCCCGTCCATATAATGAGGAGAAGGCAGAGCGGGTCCGAGGCAGAGGAGGGGGCACCGCCACCACGGGCACAGCCTCAGTATAGAGGGAATAGCCGCACCGCACGGAAGGGAGCCCGGCTGCAGACACCGGCAGCGGCAGTCAGCTGGAGGCAGAGAGGGAGGGAGCGGCACCTCAGCAACAGAAGGGGGATACCGCCACCACTATACAGCCCTGTGATTGCGGAGATGCGGGCTATGAATACCGGCGGTGCCCTTCTATATAGGAGAGCGGGAGCAGAGCGAGTCCGGGGCAGAGGAGGGGGCACCGCCACCACGGGAACAGCCGCACAGGGGAAGAGGGAGCCCGGCCGCAGACACCGACGGCGGCTGTCAGCTAGTAGCAGGGAGGGAGAGAGCGTCACCACAGCAGGGGGGGGAGAAGCACCGCTGCCACCGGGGCGATCCCGGGGTTTTAAAGAACGGGACCACAGCAATAAAGTGAAAGCCCAGGCATCAGCCTGGGTTTAGCTAACCTTGGTTTGATTAATGCAGTCCCGCTCCGTCTCCTGATCTCCGCGTCGCTCTGCCTTAAGATCCCGGTCTTCAGTCGGTGACAGGAGACTTGTCCTCGGGGTCCAGTGAAAATGTGGGGTCTCGTCCTCGGGGTCCAGTGGGGTTGATTGTGTTTGATCCAGGGGTGGTAGTGCCTCTTCTTTATGGGTTGGGGTCCTGCAGGTCCGGTCCGGTCCTCCGTGGGGCTGTGACAGCAGTTTTTTCAGGATATCACCTGTAACTCGATCTCAATCTCCTCTTCTCCACTGTTCCTGGGTCCGGTGTCGGGACAGCTGATGCTGCTGTAAGGTCCTGCTCCCGGGGTCAGGAGCAGAGCAGAGCAGACCTGCGCTGCTATCACAGTCACTCCAGAGTCACGTTGCAGAGTGACTGGAAACAAGAAAAGGGCCGCAGAGTGACTGGAAATAAGAAAAGGGCCGCCAGTGATCGCCTGGGTGTCAGAACCAGAACCAAAATGTGCCACCCCGTGGGTTAAAAATAAGCTCTGACAACAGTCAGGGGGCCCAGTATATAATGTTCAGTTAAATGAAGTGAGAGAAATATGTGCCCCCACCGATCTGTGAGCTTAAAGGGGCACGTCACAGCCTCAGGGACTGGAATGCTCACCAGGACTTACCGCAGCTGCATATAAAGCCTGCTGGTAGTCCTTAAGTCCGGTGTAAAACGATGTAATCCTTGGTCCGGAGGTAGAAGGGCATAAATGGGTCCACAATCCTGTAGGGCCACGTTACAGAGTCACTTCAATGGTGGATTCTGAGCCTCACCCAAATGTCTGAGCACAAAACATCTCCAGGGTTGATGGGGTTAGCAGGGATTCTTTGGTGTCAAAATGATCCCTGAATGATTGGAAGTCAAATTATATAAGAATTTTGGAAAAAAAATCTTCTTTTGTTGCTTAAAAAGTAGCTTTAAAGCGAAGCCCTCAGGGAGCTCAGGATCAAGCTGCCATCTCGTCCTGTGCTCAGGCCACTCCCCCCCATCTCACTCTCTTTGAATCTTCTTTATCATGCTAGGATTAACAGGAAAAAGCTAAAAATTTCAGAATTGCACCGTGCAATGTGGAGATATTACTGTTTGTGCATTTACAATATTCATTGATTTTTGCCATTGAAAAACATGTTTTTCATATACCAGAAATGTTTGAAGCTACTGACTGAATGAAAGGAGCTGGCATCTCACTCTCTTTGAATCTTCTTTATCATGCTAGGATTAGCAGGAAAAAGCAAAAAATTTCAGAATTGCACCTTGCAATGTGGAGATATTACTGTTTGTGCATTTACAATATTCATTGATTTTTGCCATTGAAAAACATGTTTTTCATATACCAGAAATGTTTGAAGCTACTGACTGAATGAAAGGAGCTGGCATCTCACTCTCTTTGAATCTTCTTTATCATGCTAGGATTAGCAGGAAAAAGCAAAAAATTTCAGAATTGCATCTTGCAATGTGGAGATATTACTGTTTGTGCATTTACAATATTCATTGATTTTTGCCATTGAAAAACATGTTTTTCATATACCAGAAATGTTTGAAGCTACTGACTGAATGAAAGGAGCTGGCATCTCACTCTCTTTGAATCTTCTTTATCATGCTAGGATTAACAGGAAAAAGCTAAAAATTTCAGAATTGCACCGTGCAATGTGGAGATATTACTGTTTGTGCATTTACAATATTCATTGATTTTTGCCATTGAAAAACATGTTTTTCATATACCAGAAATGTTTGAAGCTACTGACTGAATGAAAGGAGCTGGCATCTCACTCTCTTTGAATCTTCTTTATCATGCTAGGATTAGCAGGAAAAAGCAAAAAATTTCAGAATTGCACCTTGCAATGTGGAGATATTACTGTTTGTGCATTTACAATATTCATTGATTTTTGCCATTGAAAAACATGTTTTTCATATACCAGAAATGTTTGAAGCTACTGACTGAATGAAAGGAGCTGGCATCTCACTCTCTTTGAATCTTCTTTATCATGCTAGGATTAGCAGGAAAAAGCAAAAAATTTCAGAATTGCACCTTGCAATGTGGAGATATTACTGTTTGTGCATTTACAATATTCATTGATTTTTGCCATTGAAAAACATGTTTTTCATATACCAGAAATGTTTGAAGCTACTGACTGAATGAAAGGAGCTGGCATCTCACTCTCTTTGAATCTTCTTTATCATGCTAGGATTAACAGGAAAAAGCTAAAAATTTCAGAATTGCACCGTGCAATGTGGAGATATTACTGTTTGTGCATTTACAATATTCATTGATTTTTGCCATTGAAAAACATGTTTTTCATATACCAGAAATGTTTGAAGCTACTGACTGAATGAAAGGAGCTGGCATCTCACTCTCTTTGAATCTTCTTTATCATGCTAGGATTAGCAGGAAAAAGCAAAAAATTTCAGAATTGCACCTTGCAATGTGGAGATATTACTGTTTGTGCATTTACAATATTCATTGATTTTTGCCATTGAAAAACATGTTTTTCATATACCAGAAATGTTTGAAGCTACTGACTGAATGAAAGGAGCTGGCATCTCACTCTCTTTGAATCTTCTTTATCATGCTAGGATTAACAGGAAAAAGCAAAAAATTTCAGAATTGCACCTTGCAATGTGGAGATATTACTGTTTGTGCATTTACAATATTCATTGATTTTTGCCATTGAAAAACATGTTTTTCAAATACCAGAAATGTTTGAAGCTACTGACTGAATGAAAGGAGCTGGCATCTCACTCTCTTTGAATCTTCTTTATCATGCTAGGATTAACAGGAAAAAGCTAAAAATTTCAGAATTGCACCGTGCAATGTGGAGATATTACTGTTTGTGCATTTACAATATTCATTGATTTTTGCCATTGAAAAACATGTTTTTCATATACCAGAAATGTTTGAAGCTACTGACTGAATGAAAGGAGCTGGCATCTCACTCTCTTTGAATCTTCTTTATCATGCTAGGATTAGCAGGAAAAAGCAAAAAATTTCAGAATTGCACCTTGCAATGTGGAGATATTACTGTTTGTGCATTTACAATATTCATTGATTTTTGCCATTGAAAAACATGTTTTTCATATACCAGAAATGTTTGAAGCTACTGACTGAATGAAAGGAGCTGGCATCTCACTCTCTTTGAATCTTCTTTATCATGCTAGGATTAACAGGAAAAAGCAAAAAATTTCAGAATTGCACCTTGCAATGTGGAGATATTACTGTTTGTGCATTTACAATATTCATTGATTTTTGCCATTGAAAAACATGTTTTTCATATACCAGAAATGTTTGAAGCTACTGACTGAATGAAAGGAGCTGGCATCTCACTCTCTTTGAATCTTCTTTATCATGCTAGGATTAGCAGGAAAAAGCAAAAAATTTCAGAATTGCACCTTGCAATGTGGAGATATTACTGTTTGTGCATTTACAATATTCATTGATTTTTGCCATTGAAAAACATGTTTTTCATATACCAGAAATGTTTGAAGCTACTGACTGAATGAAAGGAGCTGGCATCTCACTCTCTTTGAATCTTCTTTATCATGCTAGGATTAACAGGAAAAAGCTAAAAATTTCAGAATTGCACCTTGCAATGTGGAGATATTACTGTTTGTGCATTTACAATATTCATTGATTTTTGCCATTGAAAAACATGTTTTTCATATACCAGAAATGTTTGAAGCTACTGACTGAATGAAAGGAGCTGGCATCTCACTCTCTTTGAATCTTCTTTATCATGCTAGGATTAGCAGGAAAAAGCAAAAAATTTCAGAATTGCACCTTGCAATGTGGAGATATTACTGTTTGTGCATTTACAATATTCATTGATTTTTGCCATTGAAAAACATGTTTTTCATATACCAGAAATGTTTGAAGCTACTGACTGAATGAAAGGAGCTGGCATCTCACTCTCTTTGAATCTTCTTTATCATGCTAGGATTAGCAGGAAAAAGCAAAAAATTTCAGAATTGCACCTTGCAATGTGGAGATATTACTGTTTGTGCATTTACAATATTCATTGATTTTTGCCATTGAAAAACATGTTTTTCATATACCAGAAATGTTTGAAGCTACTGACTGAATGAAAGGAGCTGGCATCTCACTCTCTTTGAATCTTCTTTATCATGCTAGGATTAGCAGGAAAAAGCAAAAAATTTCAGAATTGCACCTTGCAATGTGGAGATATTACTGTTTGTGCATTTACAATATTCATTGATTTTTGCCATTGAAAAACATGTTTTTCATATACCAGAAATGTTTGAAGCTACTGACTGAATGAAAGGAGCTGGCATCTCACTCTCTTTGAATCTTCTTTATCATGCTAGGATTAGCAGGAAAAAGCAAAAAATTTCAGAATTGCACCTTGCAATGTGGAGATATTACTGTTTGTGCATTTACAATATTCATTGATTTTTGCCATTGAAAAACATGTTTTTCATATACCAGAAATGTTTGAAGCTACTGACTGAATGAAAGGAGCTGGCATCTCACTCTCTTTGAATCTTCTTTATCATGCTAGGATTAACAGGAAAAAGCTAAAAATTTCAGAATTGCACCGTGCAATGTGGAGATATTACTGTTTGTGCATTTACAATATTCATTGATTTTTGCCATTGAAAAACGTTTTTCATATACCAGAAATGTTTGAAGCTACTGACTGAATGAAAGGAGCTGGCATCTCACTCTCTTTGAATCTTCTTTATCATGCTAGGATTAGCAGGAAAAAGCAAAAAATTTCAGAATTGCACCTTGCAATGTGGAGATATTACTGTTTGTGCATTTACAATATTCATTGATTTTTGCCATTGAAAAACATGTTTTTCATATACCAGAAATGTTTGAAGCTACTGACTGAATGAAAGGAGCTGGCATCTCACTCTCTTTGAATCTTCTTTATCATGCTAGGATTAACAGGAAAAAGCAAAAAATTTCAGAATTGCACCTTGCAATGTGGAGATATTACTGTTTGTGCATTTACAATATTCATTGATTTTTGCCATTGAAAAACATGTTTTTCATATACCAGAAATGTTTGAAGCTACTGACTGAATGAAAGGAGCTGGCATCTCACTCTCTTTGAATCTTCTTTATCATGCTAGGATTAACAGGAAAAAGCTAAAAATTTCAGAATTGCACCGTGCAATGTGGAGATATTACTGTTTGTGCATTTACAATATTCATTGATTTTTGCCATTGAAAAACATGTTTTTCATATACCAGAAATGTTTGAAGCTACTGACTGAATGAAAGGAGCTGGCATCTCACTCTCTTTGAATCTTCTTTATCATGCTAGGATTAGCAGGAAAAAGCAAAAAATTTCAGAATTGCACCTTGCAATGTGGAGATATTACTGTTTGTGCATTTACAATATTCATTGATTTTTGCCATTGAAAAACGTTTTTCATATACCAGAAATGTTTGAAGCTACTGACTGAATGAAAGGAGCTGGCATCTCACTCTCTTTGAATCTTCTTTATCATGCTAGGATTAACAGGAAAAAGCAAAAAATTTCAGAATTGCACCGTGCAATGTGGAGATATTACTGTTTGTGCATTTACAATATTCATTGATTTTTGCCATTGAAAAACATGTTTTTCATATACCAGAAATGTTTGTAGCTACTGACTGAATGAAAGGAGCTGGCATCTCACTCTCTTTGAATCTTCTTTATCATGCTAGGATTAGCAGGAAAAAGCAAAAAATTTCAGAATTGCACCTTGCAATGTGGAGATATTACTGTTTGTGCATTTACAATATTCATTGATTTTTGCCATTGAAAAACATGTTTTTCATATACCAGAAATGTTTGAAGCTACTGACTGAATGAAAGGAGCTGGCATCTCACTCTCTTTGAATCTTCTTTATCATGCTAGGATTAACAGGAAAAAGCTAAAAATTTCAGAATTGCACCGTGCAATGTGGAGATATTACTGTTTGTGCATTTACAATATTCATTGATTTTTGCCATTGAAAAACATGTTTTTCATATACCAGAAATGTTTGAAGCTACTGACTGAATGAAAGGAGCTGGCATCTCACTCTCTTTGAATCTTCTTTATCATGCTAGGATTAGCAGGAAAAAGCAAAAAATTTCAGAATTGCACCTTGCAATGTGGAGATATTACTGTTTGTGCATTTACAATATTCATTGATTTTTGCCATTGAAAAACATGTTTTTCATATACCAGAAATGTTTGAAGCTACTGACTGAATGAAAGGAGCTGGCATCTCACTCTCTTTGAATCTTCTTTATCATGCTAGGATTAGCAGGAAAAAGCAAAAAATTTCAGAATTGCACCTTGCAATGTGGAGATATTACTGTTTGTGCATTTACAATATTCATTGATTTTTGCCATTGAAAAACATGTTTTTCATATACCAGAAATGTTTGAAGCTACTGACTGAATGAAAGGAGCTGGCATCTCACTCTCTTTGAATCTTCTTTATCATGCTAGGATTAACAGGAAAAAGCTAAAAATTTCAGAATTGCACCGTGCAATGTGGAGATATTACTGTTTGTGCATTTACAATATTCATTGATTTTTGCCATTGAAAAACATGTTTTTCATATACCAGAAATGTTTGAAGCTACTGACTGAATGAAAGGAGCTGGCATCTCACTCTCTTTGAATCTTCTTTATCATGCTAGGATTAGCAGGAAAAAGCAAAAAATTTCAGAATTGCACCTTGCAATGTGGAGATATTACTGTTTGTGCATTTACAATATTCATTGATTTTTGCCATTGAAAAACATGTTTTTCATATACCAGAAATGTTTGAAGCTACTGACTGAATGAAAGGAGCTGGCATCTCACTCTCTTTGAATCTTCTTTATCATGCTAGGATTAACAGGAAAAAGCAAAAAATTTCAGAATTGCACCTTGCAATGTGGAGATATTACTGTTTGTGCATTTACAATATTCATTGATTTTTGCCATTGAAAAACATGTTTTTCAAATACCAGAAATGTTTGAAGCTACTGACTGAATGAAAGGAGCTGGCATCTCACTCTCTTTGAATCTTCTTTATCATGCTAGGATTAACAGGAAAAAGCTAAAAATTTCAGAATTGCACCGTGCAATGTGGAGATATTACTGTTTGTGCATTTACAATATTCATTGATTTTTGCCATTGAAAAACATGTTTTTCATATACCAGAAATGTTTGAAGCTACTGACTGAATGAAAGGAGCTGGCATCTCACTCTCTTTGAATCTTCTTTATCATGCTAGGATTAGCAGGAAAAAGCAAAAAATTTCAGAATTGCACCTTGCAATGTGGAGATATTACTGTTTGTGCATTTACAATATTCATTGATTTTTGCCATTGAAAAACATGTTTTTCATATACCAGAAATGTTTGAAGCTACTGACTGAATGAAAGGAGCTGGCATCTCACTCTCTTTGAATCTTCTTTATCATGCTAGGATTAACAGGAAAAAGCAAAAAATTTCAGAATTGCACCTTGCAATGTGGAGATATTACTGTTTGTGCATTTACAATATTCATTGATTTTTGCCATTGAAAAACATGTTTTTCATATACCAGAAATGTTTGAAGCTACTGACTGAATGAAAGGAGCTGGCATCTCACTCTCTTTGAATCTTCTTTATCATGCTAGGATTAACAGGAAAAAGCTAAAAATTTCAGAATTGCACCGTGCAATGTGGAGATATTACTGTTTGTGCATTTACAATATTCATTGATTTTTGCCATTGAAAAACATGTTTTTCATATACCAGAAATGTTTGAAGCTACTGACTGAATGAAAGGAGCTGGCATCTCACTCTCTTTGAATCTTCTTTATCATGCTAGGATTAGCAGGAAAAAGCAAAAAATTTCAGAATTGCACCTTGCAATGTGGAGATATTACTGTTTGTGCATTTACAATATTCATTGATTTTTGCCATTGAAAAACGTTTTTCATATACCAGAAATGTTTGAAGCTACTGACTGAATGAAAGGAGCTGGCATCTCACTCTCTTTGAATCTTCTTTATCATGCTAGGATTAACAGGAAAAAGCTAAAAATTTCAGAATTGCACCTTGCAATGTGGAGATATTACTGTTTGTGCATTTACAATATTCATTGATTTTTGCCATTGAAAAACATGTTTTTCATATACCAGAAATGTTTGAAGCTACTGACTGAATGAAAGGAGCTGGCATCTCACTCTCTTTGAATCTTCTTTATCATGCTAGGATTAGCAGGAAAAAGCAAAAAATTTCAGAATTGCACCTTGCAATGTGGAGATATTACTGTTTGTGCATTTACAATATTCATTGATTTTTGCCATTGAAAAACATATTTTTCATATACCAGAAATGTTTGAAGCTACTGACTGAATGAAAGGAGCTGGCATCTCACTCTCTTTGAATCTTCTTTATCATGCTAGGATTAACAGGAAAAAGCTAAAAATTTCAGAATTGCACCGTGCAATGTGGAGATATTACTGTTTGTGCATTTACAATATTCATTGATTTTTGCCATTGAAAAACATGTTTTTCATATACCAGAAATGTTTGAAGCTACTGACTGAATGAAAGGAGCTGGCATCTCACTCTCTTTGAATCTTCTTTATCATGCTAGGATTAGCAGGAAAAAGCAAAAAATTTCAGAATTGCACCTTGCAATGTGGAGATATTACTGTTTGTGCATTTACAATATTCATTGATTTTTGCCATTGAAAAACATGTTTTTCATATACCAGAAATGTTTGAAGCTACTGACTGAATGAAAGGAGCTGGCATCTCACTCTCTTTGAATCTTCTTTATCATGCTAGGATTAACAGGAAAAAGCAAAAAATTTCAGAATTGCACCTTGCAATGTGGAGATATTACTGTTTGTGCATTTACAATATTCATTGATTTTTGCCATTGAAAAACATGTTTTTCAAATACCAGAAATGTTTGAAGCTACTGACTGAATGAAAGGAGCTGGCATCTCACTCTCTTTGAATCTTCTTTATCATGCTAGGATTAACAGGAAAAAGCTAAAAATTTCAGATTTGCACCGTGCAATGTGGAGATATTACTGTTTGTGCATTTACAATATTCATTGATTTTTGCCATTGAAAAACATGTTTTTCATATACCAGAAATGTTTGAAGCTACTGACTGAATGAAAGGAGCTGGCATCTCACTCTCTTTGAATCTTCTTTATCATGCTAGGATTAGCAGGAAAAAGCAAAAAATTTCAGAATTGCACCTTGCAATGTGGAGATATTACTGTTTGTGCATTTACAATATTCATTGATTTTTGCCATTGAAAAACATGTTTTTCATATACCAGAAATGTTTGAAGCTACTGACTGAATGAAAGGAGCTGGCATCTCACTCTCTTTGAATCTTCTTTATCATGCTAGGATTAACAGGAAAAAGCAAAAAATTTCAGAATTGCACCTTGCAATGTGGAGATATTACTGTTTGTGCATTTACAATATTCATTGATTTTTGCCATTGAAAAACATGTTTTTCATATACCAGAAATGTTTGAAGCTACTGACTGAATGAAAGGGGCTGGCATCTCACTCTCTTTGAATCTTTATCATGCTAGGATTAACAGGAAAAAGCTAAAAATTTCAGAATTGCACCGTGCAATGTGGAGATATTACTGTTTGTGCATTTACAATATTCATTGATTTTTGCCATTGAAAAACATGTTTTTCATATACCAGAAATGTTTGAAGCTACTGACTGAATGAAAGGAGCTGGCATCTCACTCTCTTTGAATCTTCTTTATCATGCTAGGATTAGCAGGAAAAAGCAAAAAATTTCAGAATTGCACCTTGCAATGTGGAGATATTACTGTTTGTGCATTTACAATATTCATTGATTTTTGCCATTGAAAAACATGTTTTTCATATACCAGAAATGTTTGAAGCTACTGACTGAATGAAAGGAGCTGGCATCTCACTCTCTTTGAATCTTCTTTATCATGCTAGGATTAACAGGAAAAAGCTAAAAATTTCAGAATTGCACCGTGCAATGTGGAGATATTACTGTTTGTGCATTTACAATATTCATTGATTTTTGCCATTGAAAAACATGTTTTTCATATACCAGAAATGTTTGAAGCTACTGACTGAATGAAAGGAGCTGGCATCTCACTCTCTTTGAATCTTCTTTATCATGCTAGGATTAGCAGGAAAAAGCAAAAAATTTCAGAATTGCACCTTGCAATGTGGAGATATTAGTTTGTGCATTTACAATATTCATTGATTTTTGCCATTGAAAAACATGTTTTTCATATACCAGAAATGTTTGAAGCTACTGACTGAATGAAAGGAGCTGGCATCTCACTCTCTTTGAATCTTCTTTATCATGCTAGGATTAGCAGGAAAAAGCAAAAAATTTCAGAATTGCACCTTGCAATGTGGAGATATTACTGTTTGTGCATTTACAATATTCATTGATTTTTGCCATTGAAAAACATGTTTTTCATATACCAGAAATGTTTGAAGCTACTGACTGAATGAAAGGAGCTGGCATCTCACTCTCTTTGAATCTTCTTTATCATGCTAGGATTAGCAGGAAAAAGCAAAAAATTTCAGAATTGCACCTTGCAATGTGGAGATATTACTGTTTGTGCATTTACAATATTCATTGATTTTTGCCATTGAAAAACATGTTTTTCATATACCAGAAATGTTTGAAGCTACTGACTGAATGAAAGGAGCTGGCATCTCACTCTCTTTGAATCTTCTTTATCATGCTAGGATTAGCAGGAAAAAGCAAAAAATTTCAGAATTGCACCTTGCAATGTGGAGATATTACTGTTTGTGCATTTACAATATTCATTGATTTTTGCCATTGAAAAACATGTTTTTCATATACCAGAAATGTTTGAAGCTACTGACTGAATGAAAGGAGCTGGCATCTCACTCTCTTTGAATCTTCTTTATCATGCTAGGATTAACAGGAAAAAGCTAAAAATTTCAGAATTGCACCGTGCAATGTGGAGATATTACTGTTTGTGCATTTACAATATTCATTGATTTTTGCCATTGAAAAACATGTTTTTCATATACCAGAAATGTTTGAAGCTACTGACTGAATGAAAGGAGCTGGCATCTCACTCTCTTTGAATCTTCTTTATCATGCTAGGATTAGCAGGAAAAAGCAAAAAATTTCAGAATTGCACCTTGCAATGTGGAGATATTACTGTTTGTGCATTTACAATATTCATTGATTTTTGCCATTGAAAAACATGTTTTTCATATACCAGAAATGTTTGAAGCTACTGACTGAATGAAAGGAGCTGGCATCTCACTCTCTTTGAATCTTCTTTATCATGCTAGGATTAACAGGAAAAAGCAAAAAATTTCAGAATTGCACCTTGCAATGTGGAGATATTACTGTTTGTGCATTTACAATATTCATTGATTTTTGCCATTGAAAAACATGTTTTTCATATACCAGAAATGTTTGAAGCTACTGACTGAATGAAAGGAGCTGGCATCTCACTCTCTTTGAATCTTCTTTATCATGCTAGGATTAACAGGAAAAAGCTAAAAATTTCAGAATTGCACCGTGCAATGTGGAGATATTACTGTTTGTGCATTTACAATATTCATTGATTTTTGCCATTGAAAAACATGTTTTTCATATACCAGAAATGTTTGAAGCTACTGACTGAATGAAAGGAGCTGGCATCTCACTCTCTTTGAATCTTCTTTATCATGCTAGGATTAGCAGGAAAAAGCAAAAAATTTCAGAATTGCACCTTGCAATGTGGAGATATTACTGTTTGTGCATTTACAATATTCATTGATTTTTGCCATTGAAAAACGTTTTTCATATACCAGAAATGTTTGAAGCTACTGACTGAATGAAAGGAGCTGGCATCTCACTCTCTTTGAATCTTCTTTATCATGCTAGGATTAACAGGAAAAAGCAAAAAATTTCAGAATTGCACCGTGCAATGTGGAGATATTACTGTTTGTGCATTTACAATATTCATTGATTTTTGCCATTGAAAAACATGTTTTTCATATACCAGAAATGTTTGAAGCTACTGACTGAATGAAAGGAGCTGGCATCTCACTCTCTTTGAATCTTCTTTATCATGCTAGGATTAGCAGGAAAAAGCAAAAAATTTCAGAATTGCACCTTGCAATGTGGAGATATTACTGTTTGTGCATTTACAATATTCATTGATTTTTGCCATTGAAAAACATGTTTTTCATATACCAGAAATGTTTGAAGCTACTGACTGAATGAAAGGAGCTGGCATCTCACTCTCTTTGAATCTTCTTTATCATGCTAGGATTAACAGGAAAAAGCTAAAAATTTCAGAATTGCACCGTGCAATGTGGAGATATTACTGTTTGTGCATTTACAATATTCATTGATTTTTGCCATTGAAAAACATGTTTTTCATATACCAGAAATGTTTGAAGCTACTGACTGAATGAAAGGAGCTGGCATCTCACTCTCTTTGAATCTTCTTTATCATGCTAGGATTAGCAGGAAAAAGCAAAAAATTTCAGAATTGCACCTTGCAATGTGGAGATATTACTGTTTGTGCATTTACAATATTCATTGATTTTTGCCATTGAAAAACATGTTTTTCATATACCAGAAATGTTTGAAGCTTCTGACTGAATGAAAGGAGCTGGCATCTCACTCTCTTTGAATCTTCTTTATCATGCTAGGATTAGTAGGAAAAAGCAAAAAATTTCAGAATTGCACCTTGCAATGTGGAGATATTACTGTTTGTGCATTTACAATATTCATTGATTTTTGCCATTGAAAAACATGTTTTTCATATACCAGAAATGTTTGAAGCTACTGACTGAATGAAAGGAGCTGGCATCTCACTCTCTTTGAATCTTCTTTATCATGCTAGGATTAACAGGAAAAAGCAAAAAATTTCAGAATTGCACCTTGCAATGTGGAGATATTACTGTTTGTGCATTTACAAGATTCATTGATTTTTGCCATTGAAAAACGTTTTTCATATACCAGAAATGTTTGAAGCTACTGACTGAATGAAAGGAGCTGGCATCTCACTCTCTTTGAATCTTCTTTATCATGCTAGGATTAACAGGAAAAAGCTAAAAATTTCAGAATTGCACCGTGCAATGTGGAGATATTACTGTTTGTGCATTTACAATATTCATTGATTTTTGCCATTGAAAAACATGTTTTTCATATACCAGAAATGTTTGAAGCTACTGACTGAATGAAAGGAGCTGGCATCTCACTCTCTTTGAAACTTCTTTATCATGCTAGGATTAGCAGGAAAAAGCAAAAAATTTCAGAATTGCACCTTGCAATGTGGAGATATTACTGTTTGTGCATTTACAATATTCATTGATTTTTGCCATTGAAAAACATGTTTTTCATATACCAGAAATGTTTGAAGCTACTGACTGAATGAAAGGAGCTGGCATCTCACTCTCTTTGAATCTTCTTTATCATGCTAGGATTAACAGGAAAAAGCTACAAATTTCAGAATTGCACCGTGCAATGTGGAGATATTACTGTTTGTGCATTTACAATATTCATTGATTTTTGCCATTGAAAAACATGTTTTTCATATACCAGAAATGTTTGAAGCTACTGACTGAATGAAAGGAGCTGGCATCCCACTCTCTTTGAATCTTCTTTATCATGCTAGGATTAGCAGGAAAAAGCAAAAAATTTCAGAATTGCACCTTGCAATGTGGAGATATTACTGTTTGTGCATTTACAATATTCATTGATTTTTGCCATTGAAAAACATGTTTTTCATATACCAGAAATGTTTGAAGCTACTGACTGAATGAAAGGAGCTGGCATCTCACTCTCTTTGAATCTTCTTTATCATGCTAGGATTAACAGGAAAAAGCAAAAAATTTCAGAATTGCACCTTGCAATGTGGAGATATTACTGTTTGTGCATTTACAATATTCATTGATTTTTGCCATTGAAAAACATGTTTTTCATATACCAGAAATGTTTGAAGCTACTGACTGAATGAAAGGAGCTGGCATCTCACTCTCTTTGAAACTTCTTTATCATGCTAGGATTAGCAGGAAAAAGCAAAAAATTTCAGAATTGCACCTTGCAATGTGGAGATATTACTGTTTGTGCATTTACAATATTCATTGATTTTTGCCATTGAAAAACATGTTTTTCATATACCAGAAATGTTTGAAGCTACTGACTGAATGAAAGGAGCTGGCATCTCACTCTCTTTGAATCTTCTTTATCATGCTAGGATTAACAGGAAAAAGCTACAAATTTCAGAATTGCACCGTGCAATGTGGAGATATTACTGTTTGTGCATTTACAATATTCATTGATTTTTGCCATTGAAAAACATGTTTTTCATATACCAGAAATGTTTGAAGCTACTGACTGAATGAAAGGAGCTGGCATCTCACTCTCTTTGAATCTTCTTTATCATGCTAGGATTAGCAGGAAAAAGCAAAAAATTTCAGAATTGCACCTTGCAATGTGGAGATATTACTGTTTGTGCATTTACAATATTCATTGATTTTTGCCATTGAAAAACATGTTTTTCATATACCAGAAATGTTTGAAGCTACTGACTGAATGAAAGGAGCTGGCATCTCACTCTCTTTGAATCTTCTTTATCATGCTAGGATTAACAGGAAAAAGCAAAAAATTTCAGAATTGCACCTTGCAATGTGGAGATATTACTGTTTGTGCATTTACAATATTCATTGATTTTTGCCATTGAAAAACATGTTTTTCATATACCAGAAATGTTTGAAGCTACTGACTGAATGAAAGGAGCTGGCATCTCACTCTCTTTGAATCTTCTTTATCATGCTAGGATTAACAGGAAAAAGCTAAAAATTTCAGAATTGCACCGTGCAATGTGGAGATATTACTGTTTGTGCATTTACAATATTCATTGATTTTTGCCATTGAAAAACATGTTTTTCATATACCAGAAATGTTTGAAGCTACTGACTGAATGAAAGGAGCTGGCATCTCACTCTCTTTGAATCTTCTTTATCATGCTAGGATTAGCAGGAAAAAGCAAAAAATTTCAGAATTGCACCTTGCAATGTGGAGATATTACTGTTTGTGCATTTACAATATTCATTGATTTTTGCCATTGAAAAACATGTTTTTCATATACCAGAAATGTTTGAAGCTACTGACTGAATGAAAGGAGCTGGCATCTCACTCTCTTTGAATCTTCTTTATCATGCTAGGATTAGCAGGAAAAAGCAAAAAATTTCAGAATTGCACCTTGCAATGTGGAGATATTACTGTTTGTGCATTTACAATATTCATTGATTTTTGCCATTGAAAAACATGTTTTTCATATACCAGAAATGTTTGAAGCAACTGACTGAATGAAAGGAGCTGGCATCTCACTCTCTTTGAATCTTCTTTATCATGCTAGGATTAACAGGAAAAAGCTAAAAATTTCAGAATTGCACCGTGCAATGTGGAGATATTACTGTTTGTGCATTTACAATATTCATTGATTTTTGCCATTGAAAAACATGTTTTTCATATACCAGAAATGTTTGAAGCTACTGACTGAATGAAAGGAGCTGGCATCTCACTCTCTTTGAATATTCTTTATCATGCTAGGATTAGCAGGAAAAAGCAAAAAATTTCAGAATTGCACTTTGCAATGTGGAGATATTACTGTTTGTGCATTTACAATATTCATTGATTTTTGCCATTGAAAAACATGTTTTTCATATACCAGAAATGTTTGAAGCTACTGACTGAATGAAAGGAGCTGGCATCTCACTCTCTTTGAATCTTCTTTATCATGCTAGGATTAACAGGAAAAAGCAAAAAATTTCAGAATTGCACCTTGCAATGTGGAGATATTACTGTTTGTGCATTTACAATATTCATTGATTTTTGCCATTGAAAAACATGTTTTTCATATACCAGAAATGTTTGAAGCTACTGACTGAATGAAAGGAGCTGGCATCTCACTCTCTTTGAATCTTCTTTATCATGCTAGGATAAACAGGAAAAAGCTAAAAATTTCAGAATTGCACCGTGCAATGTGGAGATATTACTGTTTGTGCATTTACAATATTCATTGATTTTTGCCATTGAAAAACATGTTTTTCATATACCAGAAATGTTTGAAGCTACTGACTGAATGAAAGGAGCTGGCATCTCACTCTCTTTGAATCTTCTTTATCATGCTAGGATTAGCAGGAAAAAGCAAAAAATTTCAGAATTGCACCTTGCAATGTGGAGATATTACTGTTTGTGCATTTACAATATTCATTGATTTTTGCCATTGAAAAACATGTTTTTCATATACCAGAAATGTTTGAAGCTACTGACTGAATGAAAGGAGCTGGCATCTCACTCTCTTTGAATCTTCTTTATCATGCTAGGATTAACAGGAAAAAGCTAAAAATTTCAGAATTGCACCGTGCAATGTGGAGATATTACTGTTTGTGCATTTACAATATTCATTGATTTTTGCCATTGAAAAACATGTTTTTCATATACCAGAAATGTTTGAAGCTACTGACTGAATGAAAGGAGCTGGCATCTCACTCTCTTTGAATCTTCTTTATCATGCTAGGATTAGCAGGAAAAAGCAAAAAATTTCAGAATTGCACCTTGCAATGTGGAGATATTACTGTTTGTGCATTTACAATATTCATTGATTTTTGCCATTGAAAAACATGTTTTTCATATACCAGA
The DNA here is from genome assembly GCF_046119375.1 of Phyllobates terribilis. Taxonomy (NCBI): domain Eukaryota; kingdom Metazoa; phylum Chordata; class Amphibia; order Anura; family Dendrobatidae; genus Phyllobates; species Phyllobates terribilis. Next base: position 28,108 of record NW_027370641.1, read on the forward strand.
AATGTTTGAAGCTACTGACTGAATGAAAGGAGCTGGCATCTCACTCTCTTTGAATCTTCTTTATCATGCTAGGATTAACAGGAAAAAGCAAAAAATTTCAGAATTGCACCTTGCAATGTGGAGATATTACTGTTTGTGCATTTACAATATTCATTGATTTTTGCCATTGAAAAACATGTTTTTCATATACCAGAAATGTTTGAAGCTACTGACTGAATGAAAGGAGCTGGCATCTCACTCTCTTTGAATCTTCTTTATCATGCTAGGATTAGCAGGAAAAAGCAAAAAATTTCAGAATTGCACCTTGCAATGTGGAGATATTACTGTTTGTGCATTTACAATATTCATTGATTTTTGCCATTGAAAAACATGTTTTTCATATACCAGAAATGTTTGAAGCTACTGACTGAATGAAAGGAGCTGGCATCTCACTCTCTTTGAATCTTCTTTATCATGCTAGGATTAGCAGGAAAAAGCAAAAAATTTCAGAATTGCACCTTGCAATGTGGAGATATTACTGTTTGTGCATTTACAATATTCATTGATTTTTGCCATTGAAAAACATGTTTTTCATATACCAGAAATGTTTGAAGCTACTGACTGAATGAAAGGAGCTGGCATCTCACTCTCTTTGAATCTTCTTTATCATGCTAGGATTAGCAGGAAAAAGCAAAAAATTTCAGAATTGCACCTTGCAATGTGGAGATATTACTGTTTGTGCATTTACAATATTCATTGATTTTTGCCATTGAAAAACATGTTTTTCATATACCAGAAATGTTTGAAGCTACTGACTGAATGAAAGGAGCTGGCATCTCACTCTCTTTGAATCTTCTTTATCATGCTAGGATTAGCAGGAAAAAGCAAAAAATTTCAGAATTGCACCTTGCAATGTGGAGATATTACTGTTTGTGCATTTACAATATTCATTGATTTTTGCCATTGAAAAACATGTTTTTCATATACCAGAAATGTTTGAAGCTACTGACTGAATGAAAGGAGCTGGCATCTCACTCTCTTTGAATCTTCTTTATCATGCTAGGATTAGCAGGAAAAAGCAAAAAATTTCAGAATTGCACCTTGCAATGTGGAGATATTACTGTTTGTGCATTTACAATATTCATTGATTTTTGCCATTGAAAAACATGTTTTTCATATACCAGAAATGTTTGAAGCTACTGACTGAATGAAAGGAGCTGGCATCTCACTCTCTTTGAATCTTCTTTATCATGCTAGGATTAACAGGAAAAAGCTAAAAATTTCAGAATTGCACCGTGCAATGTGGAGATATTACTGTTTGTGCATTTACAATATTCATTGATTTTTGCCATTGAAAAACATGTTTTTCATATACCAGAAATGTTTGAAGCTACTGACTGAATGAAAGGAGCTGGCATCTCACTCTCTTTGAATCTTCTTTATCATGCTAGGATTAGCAGGAAAAAGCAAAAAATTTCAGAATTGCACCTTGCAATGTGGAGATATTACTGTTTGTGCATTTACAATATTCATTGATTTTTGCCATTGAAAAACATGTTTTTCATATACCAGAAATGTTTGAAGCTACTGACTGAATGAAAGGAGCTGGCATCTCACTCTCTTTGAATCTTCTTTATCATGCTAGGATTAACAGGAAAAAGCAAAAAATTTCAGAATTGCACCTTGCAATGTGGAGATATTACTGTTTGTGCATTTACAATATTCATTGATTTTTGCCATTGAAAAACATGTTTTTCATATACCAGAAATGTTTGAAGCTACTGACTGAATGAAAGGAGCTGGCATCTCACTCTCTTTGAATCTTCTTTATCATGCTAGGATTAACAGGAAAAAGCTAAAAATTTCAGAATTGCACCGTGCAATGTGGAGATATTACTGTTTGTGCATTTACAATATTCATTGATTTTTGCCATTGAAAAACATGTTTTTCATATACCAGAAATGTTTGAAGCTACTGACTGAATGAAAGGAGCTGGCATCTCACTCTCTTTGAATCTTCTTTATCATGCTAGGATTAGCAGGAAAAAGCAAAAAATTTCAGAATTGCACCTTGCAATGTGGAGATATTACTGTTTGTGCATTTACAATATTCATTGATTTTTGCCATTGAAAAACGTTTTTCATATACCAGAAATGTTTGAAGCTACTGACTGAATGAAAGGAGCTGGCATCTCACTCTCTTTGAATCTTCTTTATCATGCTAGGATTAACAGGAAAAAGCAAAAAATTTCAGAATTGCACCGTGCAATGTGGAGATATTACTGTTTGTGCATTTACAATATTCATTGATTTTTGCCATTGAAAAACATGTTTTTCATATACCAGAAATGTTTGAAGCTACTGACTGAATGAAAGGAGCTGGCATCTCACTCTCTTTGAATCTTCTTTATCATGCTAGGATTAGCAGGAAAAAGCAAAAAATTTCAGAATTGCACCTTGCAATGTGGAGATATTACTGTTTGTGCATTTACAATATTCATTGATTTTTGCCATTGAAAAACATGTTTTTCATATACCAGAAATGTTTGAAGCTACTGACTGAATGAAAGGAGCTGGCATCTCACTCTCTTTGAATCTTCTTTATCATGCTAGGATTAACAGGAAAAAGCTAAAAATTTCAGAATTGCACCGTGCAATGTGGAGATATTACTGTTTGTGCATTTACAATATTCATTGATTTTTGCCATTGAAAAACATGTTTTTCATATACCAGAAATGTTTGAAGCTACTGACTGAATGAAAGGAGCTGGCATCTCACTCTCTTTGAATCTTCTTTATCATGCTAGGATTAGCAGGAAAAAGCAAAAAATTTCAGAATTGCACCTTGCAATGTGGAGATATTACTGTTTGTGCATTTACAATATTCATTGATTTTTGCCATTGAAAAACATGTTTTTCATATACCAGAAATGTTTGAAGCTTCTGACTGAATGAAAGGAGCTGGCATCTCACTCTCTTTGAATCTTCTTTATCATGCTAGGATTAGCAGGAAAAAGCAAAAAATTTCAGAATTGCACCTTGCAATGTGGAGATATTACTGTTTGTGCATTTACAATATTCATTGATTTTTGCCATTGAAAAACATGTTTTTCATATACCAGAAATGTTTGAAGCAACTGACTGAATGAAAGGAGCTGGCATCTCACTCTCTTTGAATCTTCTTTATCATGCTAGGATTAACAGGAAAAAGCTAAAAATTTCAGAATTGCACCGTGCAATGTGGAGATATTACTGTTTGTGCATTTACAATATTCATTGATTTTTGCCATTGAAAAACATGTTTTTCATATACCAGAAATGTTTGAAGCTACTGACTGAATGAAAGGAGCTGGCATCTCACTCTCTTTGAATATTCTTTATCATGCTAGGATTAGCAGGAAAAAGCAAAAAATTTCAGAATTGCACCTTTGCAATGTGGAGATATTACTGTTTGTGCATTTACAATATTCATTGATTTTTGCCATTGAAAAACATGTTTTTCATATACCAGAAATGTTTGAAGCTACTGACTGAATGAAAGGAGCTGGCATCTCACTCTCTTTGAATCTTCTTTATCATGCTAGGATTAACAGGAAAAAGCAAAAAATTTCAGAATTGCACCTTGCAATGTGGAGATATTACTGTTTGTGCATTTACAATATTCATTGATTTTTGCCATTGAAAAACATGTTTTTCATATACCAGAAATGTTTGAAGCTACTGACTGAATGAAAGGAGCTGGCATCTCACTCTCTTTGAATCTTCTTTATCATGCTAGGATAAACAGGAAAAAGCTAAAAATTTCAGAATTGCACCGTGCAATGTGGAGATATTACTGTTTGTGCATTTACAATATTCATTGATTTTTGCCATTGAAAAACATGTTTTTCATATACCAGAAATGTTTGAAGCTACTGACTGAATGAAAGGAGCTGGCATCTCACTCTCTTTGAATCTTCTTTATCATGCTAGGATTAGCAGGAAAAAGCAAAAAATTTCAGAATTGCACCTTGCAATGTGGAGATATTACTGTTTGTGCATTTACAATATTCATTGATTTTTGCCATTGAAAAACATGTTTTTCATATACCAGAAATGTTTGAAGCTACTGACTGAATGAAAGGAGCTGGCATCTCACTCTCTTTGAATCTTCTTTATCATGCTAGGATTAACAGGAAAAAGCTAAAAATTTCAGAATTGCACCGTGCAATGTGGAGATATTACTGTTTGTGCATTTACAATATTCATTGATTTTTGCCATTGAAAAACATGTTTTTCATATACCAGAAATGTTTGAAGCTACTGACTGAATGAAAGGAGCTGGCATCTCACTCTCTTTGAATCTTCTTTATCATGCTAGGATTAGCAGGAAAAAGCAAAAAATTTCAGAATTGCACCTTGCAATGTGGAGATATTACTGTTTGTGCATTTACAATATTCATTGATTTTTGCCATTGAAAAACATGTTTTTCATATACCAGAAATGTTTGAAGCTACTGACTGAATGAAAGGAGCTGGCATCTCACTCTCTTTGAATCTTCTTTATCATGCTAGGATTAACAGGAAAAAGCAAAAAATTTCAGAATTGCACCTTGCAATGTGGAGATATTACTGTTTGTGCATTTACAATATTCATTGATTTTTGCCATTGAAAAACATGTTTTTCATATACCAGAAATGTTTGAAGCTACTGACTGAATGAAAGGAGCTGGCATCTCACTCTCTTTGAATCTTCTTTATCATGCTAGGATTAGCAGGAAAAAGCAAAAAATTTCAGAATTGCACCTTGCAATGTGGAGATATTACTGTTTGTGCATTTACAATATTCATTGATTTTTGCCATTGAAAAACATGTTTTTCATATACCAGAAATGTTTGAAGCTACTGACTGAATGAAAGGAGCTGGCATCTCACTCTCTTTGAATCTTCTTTATCATGCTAGGATTAGCAGGAAAAAGCAAAAAATTTCAGAATTGCACCTTGCAATGTGGAGATATTACTGTTTGTGCATTTACAATATTCATTGATTTTTGCCATTGAAAAACATGTTTTTCATATACCAGAAATGTTTGAAGCTACTGACTGAATGAAAGGAGCTGGCATCTCACTCTCTTTGAATCTTCTTTATCATGCTAGGATTAGCAGGAAAAAGCAAAAAATTTCAGAATTGCACCTTGCAATGTGGAGATATTACTGTTTGTGCATTTACAATATTCATTGATTTTTGCCATTGAAAAACATGTTTTTCATATACCAGAAATGTTTGAAGCTACTGACTGAATGAAAGGAGCTGGCATCTCACTCTCTTTGAATCTTCTTTATCATGCTAGGATTAGCAGGAAAAAGCAAAAAATTTCAGAATTGCACCTTGCAATGTGGAGATATTACTGTTTGTGCATTTACAATATTCATTGATTTTTGCCATTGAAAAACATGTTTTTCATATACCAGAAATGTTTGAAGCTACTGACTGAATGAAAGGAGCTGGCATCTCACTCTCTTTGAATCTTCTTTATCATGCTAGGATTAACAGGAAAAAGCTAAAAATTTCAGAATTGCACCGTGCAATGTGGAGATATTACTGTTTGTGCATTTACAATATTCATTGATTTTTGCCATTGAAAAACATGTTTTTCATATACCAGAAATGTTTGAAGCTACTGACTGAATGAAAGGAGCTGGCATCTCACTCTCTTTGAATCTTCTTTATCATGCTAGGATTAGCAGGAAAAAGCAAAAAATTTCAGAATTGCACCTTGCAATGTGGAGATATTACTGTTTGTGCATTTACAATATTCATTGATTTTTGCCATTGAAAAACATGTTTTTCATATACCAGAAATGTTTGAAGCTACTGACTGAATGAAAGGAGCTGGCATCTCACTCTCTTTGAATCTTCTTTATCATGCTAGGATTAACAGGAAAAAGCAAAAAATTTCAGAATTGCACCTTGCAATGTGGAGATATTACTGTTTGTGCATTTACAATATTCATTGATTTTTGCCATTGAAAAACATGTTTTTCATATACCAGAAATGTTTGAAGCTACTGACTGAATGAAAGGAGCTGGCATCTCACTCTCTTTGAATCTTCTTTATCATGCTAGGATTAACAGGAAAAAGCTAAAAATTTCAGAATTGCACCGTGCAATGTGGAGATATTACTGTTTGTGCATTTACAATATTCATTGATTTTTGCCATTGAAAAACATGTTTTTCATATACCAGAAATGTTTGAAGCTACTGACTGAATGAAAGGAGCTGGCATCTCACTCTCTTTGAATCTTCTTTATCATGCTAGGATTAGCAGGAAAAAGCAAAAAATTTCAGAATTGCACCTTGCAATGTGGAGATATTACTGTTT